>NC_060268.1:57190074-57299584 GCF_021613505.1 Equus quagga | reverse complement strand
CCATGGGCAGGCAGAGCTGCTGCTCCTGCATGGGGACAGGACCCATGAGCAGTCAGAGCTCCTGCTGCTCCTGCATGGGGACAGGACCCATGGGCAGTCAGAGCTCCTGCTGCTGCCCCGAGTTGAGGGTTAGGGCTAATTTTATAAGGCATGGGTACGTGACTTATTTTTACTGGAGAAAAGACAAGATGATGTAAAAAGTCATTAAATGATTTCAGTGCAGATGGGGTCTGGTTATTGTGCGGTCATATAACTTTAGATACGAATCTGGGCATATAGATCGGCATGTAGGTGAGGATGCCCTGGGCTTCTCTCCCTGGGGCAGTCCTAATTCATACCATAAAAAAAGTCCACTGGGTTGTATAGTTTGGCATGTAGGCCAGGTCACCTTGGGCTTCTCTAGCTGGGGCAGCCTTAATCCACATCATTACGTAGAAGAAAATGCATGACAACGACAACCCAAAGGCTGGGAGGGGAGAAATAGAAGTATACCATTATAAGGCTCTTATATTATACACGAAGTGGTATAATATCTCATGAAGTTAAACTGGTAATTTAAGGATTTAAATTATAAACCCTAAAGCAACCACAAAAGTAGCCCAACAAAGAGATAGAGCTAATAAGTCAACAAAGGAGGTAAAAATGGAATTATGAAAAACATCCAACTAACCCCAAAAAAGGCAGAACAAGAGGGGGAAATGAACAAAAAGATAGATGGGACCACTAGAAAACAAATAGCAAGATGATAGAATTAAAGGCAACATATCAATAATCACAGTAAATGTAAACAGGCTAAGTACCCAAATTAAAACAAAGATTGTCATATTGGATAAAAAAGTAGGCTCAACTATATATTGTCTACAAGAAATCCACTTTAAATATAAAAACACAAATAGATTAAAAGTAAAAGGATAGAAACAATATACCATGGTAAATGTAGTCAAAAGAAAACTTTCGAGTGGTTATATTAACACCAGACAAAGTAGATTTCAGAGAAAGAATTTTACCAGGGCTAAAGAGAGTAATTTCGTAATGACGAAGGGGTCAATTCATCAAGATAACATAATAATCCTAACCATCTGTTCACCTCATAACAGAGCTTCAAAATACACGACACAAAACCCGATAGAACTACGAGGAGTTATAGACAAAACCACAGTTATCGTCTGAATTCTAAAACCTCTCTCTCAACAACTGATAGAACAAGTAGGTAGAAAATCAGAGCTAGTGGTTTAGTTCAACTAGAAAGGAAGATGTAGGAAGGCATGAGGGGAAATGAATGAACTACCCTGGAGGGCAGATAATAGACAAAAACATGAAAACAAGGAAGATGAACGCAGTAACTCCGGGGCCCTAGGGAAAGAAAGTGTTTGGTAAACATGAAGCTCTCCTGTTACTAATTGTAATTAGGTCAGAAGACTTCCAGTTTCCATAATGTCAGCCTTTTTTTTTTTTTTAATTTTTGTATAAACAATCTATAAGTTTTTGCTGGAGGAATATTGTTGCTCTTTAATCATACAGAACCAGTCTGGTGCAGAATCCTTTGAATTTTATGAAGTCAAACTGAGAGAACAGCCGATGACAGAGAGGAGACCTGCTTTTCAGTCCAGTCCTAGAAGCTTATCTGAGCGACTCCAAGCATAGAAGGCTAAAACGAGGAAATGATGTAAGCCACTACAGTCATGCATCACTTAATGACAGGGACACATTCTGAGAAATTCGTCATTAGGCAATTTTGTTGTTATGTGAATGTCATAGAGTGTCCTCAAAGGGGACAAAATTTGCTACCCCGTAATGTGTCTCTTTAAATGAGGATTATTTTAAGCTGATTATTTTTAAGCAATAAAGGACTCAGAAAGTTTTTCTTGTTACCTCCCCCTTAACTGCCTAAAAGAATTCAGATAAAACCTGTCTCAGGAATCGAGCTATCACCTTAGCATCACATGAGGGAGGTGGGAGACAGGGAGGGACCTAGAAAAGCCTGTTTGTTGGGCTCCCCTCTGTCTTCTTCTGTTTCTGTGTCACCAGACACTTGTTTTCCAAACATTTGCTCCTTTTCACCTACCTGTGAATTGCCTTCCTTCCCTTTGAAGTCCCTGACTCTCCCCACCCCCAACATCTTCTTTTGTCTTTAGCCAAGGATGGTATCTAAGGTGAAGGCTTTGGTCATTTTGATGAATTACTTGGTTTTCCTTTGTTTCTCCCATGTATACATGTTATTATACTTTTGTTTTTCTTCTGTTATTCTGTTTCATGTCAAGTTAATTTTTAGACCAGCCAGAAGAACCTAGCAGGGTAGAGGAGAATTCCTTCCTCCCCCACAGTACTTACACAAACCTAGCCAGAGTAGCCTACTACACACCTGGGCAACATGGGACTAATCTTATGGGACCACTGTTGCATATGCAGTCCGTCATCATTATGCAGTACATGACTGTATAATTAGAGGATAGTGAAGAATGGGCAGAGCTGCTGAGGAGACAATCTATTTGTCTACCCATCATCTATCCATCCATCCATCCATTATCCCTCTATTTATCCATTCATCCATTGTTCTCCATTTGTCCTTCAACCATCTGTCCATCTATCCATTCATTCATTCATGCACTAAGTAGTCACTAATGCTTAGGTGGGGGCAGGGGGACAGCTTCACCTGTGGCTCCCTGATCCTTGGTCTTATTCAGGGGTAACTGAGACTTCATATCTCATTTGCCTTCAGGGGAAGTTACCATCAAGGCACACCCAGGTCATCATTGTCCCTTGGGCAATGTCCCCCCTTGGGGGACTCTCTGGCAATAACAGATATCCTGTTGCATGAAACCATGGCCTATCCTATCAACTCAAGCCTTCTCAAATCAGGCCTCCAAAACACCACGTGGCCAGGAATTGGAGTGGAGCGGGAGACACACCTAGATCAAACTGTTTTGAAAGGAGAGGGAACCAGTCAGACAAGAGGCCCTCTCCAAAAAGGGAAATAGAAATGGGTGGGCCTGGGTTCACTTTTTCCCCTCTGTTTCTCCCATTTCTCCTCTATTTCTGTCTCTCCTATCCCCAACCCAAGAGCATAATTTGGTCCTTAAGAGCCAACCAATTGGCAGATGTACCAACCTCTCTTAGAAGTGCTGAAATAAACCCCATTTAAAAGAGAATTTGAAGACAGTATCAGCTTTGGAGTCTAGGTTCAAATCCCAGCTCTAACACTGAGAAGCTGTATAATCTTGATTAAGTCACTTAACTTCTCTAGGTCTTGGTTTTCCCATCTGTAAAATGGGGATGACAGCAACCTTGTAGGGACGGTTGAGAGGACTAAACCAGATAACACATGTGTGGGTATTATATCTCCCAGGCTACCACCCTGGGTATCCAGAGAAGAAAATCTAATTTTATTTTTCCGTAATTTAGCTTTAAACACTATCCTGAGCTCCCATTTTGCCTCCTGGTTAAATACAAACAAACAACAATTCTAGGCAAATTCAGACACTTGAGGGTGTTTCTTGGTCACTTCAGTTTTAAGCTCAGTCAAGTCAGTGTGTCCCCTCCTTTTTTCTCCCTGGAGTGTCCGCCCTTCTTCATCCTGAGGGACTTCACCTTCAGTGTCATCACCATAGCAGAGGGAGACACCTGCCCTCATTTAACTCCCTGAAATGCGACTCATCTTGACTTGCCTTTGGTCCAGAATACGCTGGCATCTTCTGGGACCTCACGTCCCTTATCTGTTATCTGGTCGTCAGCTCAGTTTTGCACGACTCACTCTGTACTGTCCTTGTCCTCCTTAGGGCCTCTGGCCTTCCTAGGCCACTATCTGGAAAGCGTTTTAAATTTAACTTTAAAAAGGCAAACAAATCTACATCGTTCAATACACAAGGGGTACAAAAAAAGCCCCCCAGAAAACTCTTGTCCTTGTCCCCCAGCTCCTCCTCCTCTCTCTCGGCAACCATTTTTACCAGTTTTTTTTAATACGTTCTTTCAAAAATAATTTATGCATATTTACAAGCATATATGTGTATAAAATCATCTCCTATATTTATAATATATATATAATCATCTCCTATCTCTCATGGATCAGTTTACTTGGAATATATACACACAAATATATATATGTCAAATACACACACACACACACACAAATGTATATATTTATAAATACACACATTTTTCAGAGAGGCAGGCTCTGAAGAATTTAACTCCCTGCAGGTATATGGGAATCCAGCCCCCAAGCCTGAGTCGTTCAGAAATCAGATTTCTGCGATCTTTAACAACCTTCCACAGGTTCTTATTGAGCATCGACCATGCGCTGGCCACTGTGCAAGGCCCTAGGAACAGAGCAGACAAAGGCAGCCTGCCCTCTGGGAGCTTGTGGCCCAGAAAGAAAGAGAGAGGCAATGATCAAACCATTCAGTGCAGTTATAATAGGGCCCTGAGCAGGCAAGTACAGGGGGTTACAGAATACAGCTTTGCCTGTGTTGCTGTTTATATTTTCCCTCTTTTTAGTTTTAAACTATTAAATAAGAAAATTTGGAAAATACGAAGAAGAGAAGGGGTAATGCAGGATGCTGTGTGCTCCTTTTTTTACCCAGCAGGCAAGAGCTACACGGAGGGAAGAGGATTTTGTTGGTTGGAGGGCAGGTAGGTAGCAGATTCTTGGTGGCTGGCCTAGGCCTGGAAGGCTTAGGGTATCCTAAATTCAGAGAAAGCCAGTCCAGCACAGAAGTCAGACTTTCTTGCGCATCCTGATCTCTTGCAGAGTTTGTAAAATATGATAGATTCCTGGGGCCTACCCCAGAGATTCTGTTTCTGAATATGAGACAGGAGCCAAGAATAGACCCTTGGCCTAATGTGGCTCTCAATACGTTTCTGTTAAAGGAATGAATAAATTTTAGTTCAGGTAATCCAAGGATCACACTTAGATCTAGAGAAAGCTGCAGTAGGAAGTTTTGCCCGTCTCAAAAATGTTACTAGGGAAATGCAAATCAAAACTACACTAAGATACCACCTTACGCCTGTCAAAATGGCTATAATCACTAAGACTAAAAATAACACATGTTGGAGAGGGTGTGGAGAAAAGAGAGCCCTCATACACTGCTGGTGGGAATGCAAACTGGTACAGCCACTATGGAAAACAGTATGGAGATTCCTCAAAAAACTAAAAATAGAACTACCATATGACCCAGCTATCCCATTACTGGGTATCTACCCAAACAATTTGAAATCAACAACCCAAAGTAGCCTAGGCACCCCTATGTTTGTTGCAGCACTATTCATAATAGCCAAGACATGGAAACAATCCAAGTGTCCATCAACTGATGATTGGATAAAAGAAGATGTGTTGTATGTGTGTATACACACAGACACACACACACACACACACACACACACACAATGGAATACTACTCAGCCATAAAAAAGACAAATTCATCCCATTTGCAATAACAGGGAAGGACCTGAAGGGAATTATGCTAAGCGAAATAAGCCAGACTGAGAAAGACAAACACCAGACGATTTCATTCATATGTGGAATATAAACAAACACACAGACAAAGAAAACAGTTCAGTGGTTACCAGGGGAAGAGGGGTGGGGGGTGGGAACAGGGGGTGAAGGGGAGCACTTACATGGTGACAGTCAAGAAATAATGTACAACTGAAATCTCACATTGATGTAAACTATTATGGATTCAATTAAAAAAAAATGTTACTAGGAGCATCCTGCACAGGAGAAAGGAGGAGAAAACCCTGTTCCTACCTTGTCCCTCATGCATCCTGTGGCCTCCTCCTCCCAGGACCCAGAATTCAGGCTGCAAGTATTTATACTCTAGTTCAGCTCTGTTTGGGGTTAAACAGGCTTTGGAGTTGGCTTGGGAACTTAACCAGGATTTATAACATTATTTCTATTGGAAAGTGTAATTGAGGTTCAAAGACCAATTCAAGACATGAACTTTTAGAATAAAATCCTTTGGTGAGTTGGACGCCACAGAGTGGAAAAGGAAAAGACAACATATAAAGTGTTGTAAAAAGTAACTTGAATGTAAAAATCTACCTGTCGTATGACTCCATTCGTATGAAATGTCCAGAAAGGCCAAATCTAAAGATGCAGAAACCAGATCAGTAGTTGCCTCGGGTTGGGGTGGGAATGGGATCTACGGTAAAAGGGAATGGGGGAATCGCTCGGGGTGATGGAAATGTTCTAAAACTGGATTGTGGTGAGGGTTGCACAACTCTTTTAATTTACCCCCCCCCCAAAAAATCACTGAATTGTACACTTCAAATGGGTGAATTTTATGGTATACAAAGTACACCTCATTAAAATTATTTTTAAAAAGTGACTTGAGCTGATCTCCAGATTACCCAGGAACACTCCCTTTGATTTGTGAAGCACTTTATAGCATAAAATATTTTCATTCTCATTATCCAATATAAGCCTTGCAACATCCTTGTGAGGAAATAGAATTATTTTCGATTTATAGTGGAGAGACTGAAGCTCAGAGTTGTTAAGTGACTTGAGTGGAAGGTTTGCTGTATGATTCCTTCACCCACTAAAACTTAAGTTGTAAACACCTTTCTCCAGGCACTTTACTCAGGAATGGAAGCAGGGGCCAGACACTGGTTTTTCTCGTCTGTTCTTCTGTCTTATCTTCAAGCCGATCTTCTCTCTGGCCACCCCACTTTGTTGATTCTGTGTGGTTAGTGGGGCCTCTGGGTAAAGCCTCTTGCACCAGTAGCTTCAGACCTAGACCCTTCGACCGCGGGCAGGGGCTTAATCCTTAATTGGAAACATGCTGGGAATAAGTTGGGCTGAGTAGGTGGAGATCAGGTTAAGGACATCGAATCATATCCTGTAGACTGGTAATTTTCAACCTTGGCTGTGCCTCAGAACCATCACAGAATAAAAAGACAACCTACAGAATGAGAGAAAATATTTGCAAATCTTATATCTGATGAGTTCATATCCAAAATATATGAAGAACTCATACAACTCAATAGAAAGAAAGCAATCCAATTAAAAAATGGGCAGAGGATCTGAATAGGCATTTTTCCAAAGAAGACATATGAATGGCCAACAAATACATGAAAAGATGCTCAACATCACTGATCATCAGGGAAATGCAAATCAAAACCTCAGTGAGATATCACCTTACACCTGTTAGAATGGATATTATCAAAAAGACAAGAAATAACAAGTGTTGGCGAGGACGTGGAGAAAAGGAAACCCTTGTGCACTGTTGGAGGGAGTGTAAATTGGTGCAGCCACTATGGAAAAGAGTATGGAGGTCCCTCAAAAAATTAAAAATAGAACTATCTCATGATCTAGTAATTCTATTCTAGATATTTATCTGAAGAAAATAAAAGTACTGACTCGAAAAGATATCTGCAGTGCCATGTTCATTCCAGCATTATTCACAACAGCCAGGACAACATGGAAACAAGCTGTGTCCATCGACGGATGAATGGATAAAGATATTTTATACATATATATATATATATATGTATAATGCATGTATAATGTATATATATATACACAATGTAATATTATTCAGCTATACAAAGAAGGAAATCCTGCCATTTACAACAACATGGATGAACCTTGAGGGCATTATGCTAAGTGAAATAAGTCAGACAGAGAAAGACAAATACTGTATGATCTCACTTAGATGTGAAATCTAAAAAATAAAAAAACCAACCAAACTTATAGATACAGAGAACAGATTGGTGGCTGCCAGGGGCATGGGATGAGGGGGTAAGTGAAATGGACAAAAGTGGTCCAAAGGTAAAAACTTCCAGTTACGAGATAAATAAGTCCTGGGGATATAATGTACAGCATAGTGACAACAGTTAACAATACTGTACTGTATATTTTAAGTTGCGAAGAGAGTAGATCTTAAAAGTTCTCACTAAGATAAAAAAAACTGTAATGATAGATGTTAACTAAATTTATTGTGGTGATCATTTTGCAATATATACATATGTCAAATCATTATGATGTACACCTAAAACTAATACAATATTACATGTCAATTAAAAAAAAAAGAATCATCTAGGACCAAGCTTTTAAAAACACGCAGGCTGGGGGTCCAAGGCCAGTTCTACAGAATCAGATTCTGCGGGGGTTGGGGTCTGAGCATCTAAATGTTAACAGGACATTTTGATGCCTGATGGTGAAATTCTTGCTGTAGGCAGTGAGCAGTTATCGAAGGAAGGGAGCAATAGTACTATCTTAAGGAAGATTAATTCGGCAATCGTGGGAGGGAGAAGAGGAAGATTGGAGACAGGGAAACTGGTTCGGAAGCTGCAGAAATGGTCCAGGGATGAGCTGTGCTAAGGCCTGAAACTGGCTGGTGATGGGGAATAGATTGAAAGGTTTGGATGTGGAAGACATTTCAAGGCTTTATAACATTTGGGAGGGCAGGCAGCGAGTGAGAGAGAAAAGACCAGAATTTAATGGTTTCTAGCAAACCCGCTAAAGCAAACCCATTTCTTTCCTTTTTGTCTAGTCATCAATTCTTTATTTGGGAGAGTGAGTCCTACAGCAGTGGATTCAGTGTTTCCTTTATTGACTCTGAGATTCAATGATAGATAGATCCCCAGCTTTTCAAACTGGTTACAGTTGTTTTTTAAAGGTAATCAGCAGTGTACCAAGAGGTGAGCAAAAGCCACAGGAAACACACGGCACCCCTCTCTAGAGCAAGGTTTGAAAACATTTTCTGCTAAAGGATCAGACAGTGAATAGGCTTTGTGAGCTGTACAGTTTCTGTAGCAACTACTCAGCTTCGCCACTGCATTGTGAAAGCAGCCATGACAATATCCACGTGAGTGAGCATGGCTGTGTTCCAATACAAGTATATTTGCAAAAGCAGGTGCTAAGCTGGATTTAGTCCACAGGCTGTAGCTTGCCAATCCCTGATCTAGAGCACTGATTTTACCAGAAAATTTGGAGAAATATTATTTTTACAACCCAAGTGCTTACAAGGTCTGCAATTTTTAGGGTCACCTTCTCTTTAACATCCAACCAGCTTCGTTCTGTAAGTGCAGGTTGTGTAAAGCACATAAGCGCCTAAGCAAGGTGACAAGTGGGGCTGAAATCAGCCTTTTTGTAATTGATTGCTCAACGGGCCCCTTGTTGTGTAGTTTGCAAAAGATGCCATATATACTGATGGAAGCCTTGATACACTTGCACTCCCACTGACCTGGCTCCAGTAGCTCTGTCTCCCTCTTCAGTACTTCTCAGGATCCTGGGGACAGTTTTTGTTTTCCAGGTGGTGTTTAGCTTGTTTGCCGGGTGATGGCTTGCTGTCTCTCCTTTGGTCACCGCTGGCCACCTTGGAATTCCTTCTCCAAGATGCTCCCCTGATCCACTTTCCCACAAGGGTGGACTCAGGCCTCTCTCTTGATCCCAAGGTACTACACAGACAAGGCCAGCAGGTGTATTAGACCTGGCTGAGGCCTGAGGCAGACGAGAATTTCGGCTCAGGAACAGAAACCCACATCAGCCATCAGCTGTCACTGTTCCCGTGTACCTTGGCTGAAGTCAGCCTTCTAGATTATTAATCAGTCACAACATCTGGATTTGGATCACTCACCTGCTTCAGACCTCCCTTCACAAGTAGAAGCCTCACACTTATTGCCCCCAAGAACCTGCTGGCCTTAGAGCTTTCCGTTAAACAAATGGGAATTTTAGTGGAAGTGAAGACACAATTTTTATACATTTTGAAAACACATAATAGAAGAAAATTTGCATTTGCTCCAAGCAGTTTTGGCCAATGGTCTCAGGCTCCTGGGTACAAGACCACTGGGTTCTGTCATTAAAGAAAATATTCTGTCAGTAGAAAACACCCAGAACCCCTGAATTAAACGCTTTCCTCTTATTTAGTGTGGATACACATTCTTTGCAGAAACTGCATATCTAGTATCAAACACAGTTGCCTGTGGCCAGTTTAAACGAGTTCCTACCCCTTTTTTGAGACCCCATCCTCATTCTCCCAGACTAACAGACTTGGCTCACTGCTTTCAGGCTGTGAGGGTTGAGGGTTTTTGTTTAGAAAATTCCAGCTTCCTGCCGTGTCCACAGACTGGTTCTCCTTAAAGCATAGGGCTTATTTTCTCTTGGAAATTCTAGTCCTTATAAATCCAAACTCTAATGTGTTCATTCAGGTCTTAGCTATTCCAGACCCGGAGCTACACACAATGGTTACCGTTCTGCCTTTCCCAGAGAGTGAGGCCTCAGCATCAGGGGGAGGGGCTGAAAACAGGGACATCTCGCCTCAAGGCCATTTGTCCCTCTCCCCAACTTCCGAGCTTGGAGAGCCTCTCTTGTAACTCATTCTTCTGTTTGTAAAATTGTTTCTAGTTGCTTTGAGATTTCCCAGATGAATGTTGTTTTGGTAATGTGAAGCAAGAACGGAGGAATTTTAGACTTAAAAATAATTTTTAAAACGAAACACAGAACAAATCAAGTTTTAGCATCAGAGGAAAACTTTTTAGGTGGCAAGGTCATCTGGTCCCCCTGAGTTCCACTTTGGGGTCTCTCATTGGGTCCATGGATGTGCTTATTGGTCCTCTGGGCCCAGGACAGCCAAAACTTCTCCCCTTGGCTTCCCAGCTGACGCAGGCTGGCAGTGGCACCCAGCACTAAATGCAAAGGCAGTCTCACCCTTGGATCCAGGCAGTCGAGGTCTCCGTCCTGTCCCCTCTGCTTCACAGGACCCGCTCAGGCATTCTTCTGGCTGGGCCCCTCCCCACTGAGTGAGAACAAGGAGCCAAGGGGAGCCAAGGACAAGGAATGCCTTCCAGGTCAGGCTCTGGGTACCAGGGGCCCTGGGATTCTCTGCTGAAATGGCCCCAAGCCTTCTTCTCGGGCCTCTGATGAACGCTTCCCCAGATCCATCCTCTCAAAGGTGGACAGTGCTCTGATGTGCATACCTCGGGGTCCAAGAGGTGGCCAAGGGTGCTCAGGCGGGAGCCTGTGAATGGAATTTGGGCAGGGTTGTTTGCACACATGCATGCAAGGCCCTCTGTCATGAGGAACAGAACAGGGGTGCATAGAGAAGCGGCATGAGCCGTGTGCCTAGGAGCCCCCATTTAAATTCTTGCCTTGGCCCCTGCAAATGTTAGTAGTGGGCCTGCCCAAGGGAGAACAGGTGGGAAGTATCCAGAGAAAATACAAGAATCATGATAGCAACACATTTACCAGAACTCCTGTTTTGGTGTAGGGAAAAAAGGATCCGTGAAGTCACTGCATTGAGAAACCTGGACTTAAAGCCTAATTTATTTTTCATTTTAAAAATCAGATAAAATTTTCAATAACCAAGATTCATTTGCTCAAAGATGGCAATACTAGGTCCCTAGGTTATTGTGAGGATAAAAGGAGAATGTAGGCCAGATCCATCGGAGGGAGGCACTTAAGACATGCTAATATGATTGTTCTTTTTTGATTTTCCTCCAACTAGTCCCTAAGATAATGTTCAAAGCTTTACCTTTTCCTTCATTTGTCTTACACTGTCTGGTGGGATATAGTTAATAGAACACAGAAACTGAGATTTTTTAAATGTCAAGTTAAGACAAGTTAATAATTGCTCTCCCACAACATGAGAGCAAACTGTAGTCCAAGATCAAAAGCAATTGTTTTTCTACTTTTCAGAGCTGCCAGAATTCCCACAGGGGTGTGCACCAGGTGAGTGTGGGGACAAGCTTAGAATCTGAATGATATCATTGTCACAGCTCACAGCTGGGGGCATCTATCCAGATTGATGGGATGTGAGTTAATCTGTCTTGTCAGAAAAGAAAGCAAGAGCTGAAAAACCGTGCTGATGAGCCATGCAATCTGCTTAACTATCTACACGTAGTACCTGCAGATGGTCTTCAAAGGCCAGTGAAGTTGTAGAGGATGTGGCTCATGCCAGAAATCACAGCTGTCATCCCTTACACTTGTGGAGTGCTTTGTTGTTTCCACAGGGCTGCCACAGACGAGATTTCACACCGTCCTCCACCTGTGGAGACAGAGCAGTGCTTGTCCACACAGAGCACCCGGGGATGGAACCTTTAGCATTCCCCAAACTCCCATTTGGAGAGAATGATGTTGGCTTTGTGGGTTGGGCAGAGCACTTTGTGGCTGCTGGGATTTGGTTGTGCCACCTTCTGTAAGACCCCTAACCAGTGTGGAAGCCACGATCCTTCAGGAAAGCCCCCACCCTGGGCCCCTGGGTGCAGCCCCTCCCATCAGGGCCCAGCGAATGAGGAGGCTGTGGTGCTCATGCCCATGGGTACCAGGTTGTCCTCCTCTGCCTGCCTTGGAGGAACAGTTGCTCTTAACATGGGTGGGCATCAGGAGACCCACGTTTTGAACCACCTAGGTCTGAAAGAGAGCTCTGGTCTGCAGATGTGGGTGGAGGGAGTGGTCCTGGGCATGTGGTACCTCTCAGGGCTTGGGGCCAGAGGCTCAACAACCTCATCATGGGTGTTCCAGCCAGTGCACTCAGAAAAGGAGCAGAGGCAGGCAGCCAAATCAACCCAAATTATCACAACTACCATTCATGGAGTGTCTCTAGACACTAAGTCTTTTTACATACGTTATCTCACTTAATCCTCACAATACCCTGCTTTGATTTTTATTCTTCCCAATTCACAGATAAGGAAACTAAGGCTTAGAGGGGTGAAGAAATTTCCCAAAAACATGCAGGTGGAAGTGGTGAACCAAGGGCTTTCTATAAAAAAGTCTGCTTATGGAAACTCAGAAGTGCAACCATTGGGCCAGAGGGTGCCCCCAGGGCATTGTCTAGGGAGCCTTATTTCACATTTGGGATTTTCATAATTGCAAACACTATCACATAAGATTCCAGTAAACTGAATGTGTGACAATTGCCACGCCTCTCCCCCAGGTCCTTAGAAGCATAGCACAGCCTGGCATGGCTCATTCCCACAGACTGGGTCTCCTGGTTCAGGGCCTTCTCCTTACCTTCCAGAGGCCTCTCTATGGTTATCAAGACTGAGCCTGGGAAAGTGCCTGGTACCATTTGTCAGCTTTTGTCTCTGTCAGCTGGGGACATGCCGGAAGAAATATGATTCTCTGCAAGGTCTATCAGCTCTGTGGGGCAAAAACAACCCCCTGGGGCTTAGCAGTTCTCAGAAACGAAGGCATAGGTGTTTTCTCAAAGGACAACATACTCTTCTCCTCGATAGTTCTGTCTCAGGCTTCCCAGTTTTCCTGGTAGAAGAGGAAAGACATTGTGGATGGCTCCATACCAGTCCTGGTGGGTTTTAACCCTCTTGGAAGACAGAACACATCCCTCAGGGGGCCAGGGTGGGGCCAGGGGGAGTGCAGAACCCGGGTCCAATGCCTGGGACTGATGTTGAGTCCCGGGCTGGGTCAGGTGGATCGAGCCCACATCAGAAGTAGACTGAGCCATGCCATGCACTGAGAGCGAGTGTCGGACGACACCCAAGGAGAGGAGGGGCCGGGGTACACAGGAGTGTGAAACTGACGATGGAGGAGGGGAAACAGGTGGGTGGGAGCCAGGTGGAGCAGGAGCCATGGCAATCAGCAGGCCCCAGGTGGAAAAGAAGTGAGGCAACAGGGGCATGTGGAGCTGGTTATTCCTGGTTGCTGGGCCCATGGGTTCATCAGAGTTAGAAGAGAGAGACAGGTCATCGCAGTTGTTCACTCCTAAGAGGTACACGGTATAAGTTAAACTAAAACCCTATAGGATTCAAAACAAACTTCTGCACACACTGGCCTCCACTTTCCTCCATGTTCTAGGCTCAGCTCCACCAGTTCTCTTTTTTGTATACCCTACACCTCCGCCACAATCGTCTGTGTTCCTTCACACGCCACACTCTCCTACCTCCCTGCCTGACTCTCCCCAAGTGCCGGTTCACCAGCTTTCTGCCTGTGGAAATCCTGCTCATCCAACCTGAACAGGGGAGTCACGTAAGAGGTACAACCAGGAAGGGTTTGGAAGCATAGAGACATGTGAATTAAAATAACGACGAGGTATCATGGCCTAGCTATGAAGTCAGCAGATTGAAAAAGCGGACAAACAAAAACCATCCAATGCTGACACGGTTTTGGTGAAATAGGTACATCTATTGCTGGTGATGCTGTAAATGGGCCCAACCCTTTGAGGGGGGAACAATGGAACAATATATTTCAGGAGAGAGAGAAGTGTTCATGCCCTTTATGCCCCATCAATCTTACTTTCCAGAGCTCAGCTAAAGAAAATGATGTTAAAGAAGAAAAAAGCTACATGCATAAAGATACTCCTTACACCATAACTTTTAACTGTGAAAAAACCTGGAAATAGCCCAACTATCCCCCAGCACGGGATCGTAACGGAAATTACATTCACCAACAGATGGAAATTATGATGAAAACTAGTTAGCAAGGCGAAATGCTTATAACCTAATACGTAGGAGAGCACAAAATTGTATTGTGACTGTACTAGAAAAATCCCATAAATGTATGAATAAGGATATGTAAGGGAGCACAGAAAAAGGAAAATCACTACTTAGGGCATTAGGGTATTATTTTTATTAGAATATTGTTGAGGTAATAAAAATCTCCCATGGAAAATGCTACCCTTCCTTTAAAACCCCTGATTCACTTTGTTCCTACCTGGCTGTGGTCCTTACTACATCTGCCTTGAGGGTCATTATCGGAGAGTGCTAGATTTATCCCCCTTTGGACCATAAACTCTTCAAGGGCAAGGACTGTGTTTTACTTTTCTCTGTCTCATCTGAGCACTTGTATTTACCTGGCACATAGTAATGTTCAATCAATATTTGTTAAGTGAATTCAACCGCTGCTTAGGATTATGGTATGCTTAAAAATAAAACTCAGCGGATCATTCTTTCCACTCTCTTGTCTCCTTGCAAAAAGCACTCAGATAAACAGATATCTTTGGTATACTTAAAGACCTCCTGAGAAAGAAAGACAGGAAATGTGACAAAACAGCAGGAGCTTATCCCTCCTGAAAAGAATAACGGGAATTTACCGAGGTACTTTTCTGAAGAACCCAGGCTTTATTGCATGCCAGGGACGCTATGCACATCACCTTAGGCTCCTATTTTACAAATGAAAACTTCAAGTTCATAGATAGTGTGTCACTCACCCAAGTGAGTCAAATAGCTAGTGAGGGGTGGGTCATGACCCCAAAGCAGCCACAGGCTCTTAACCATCCCTACCCAGCATGCCTTGCAAGTCACTCTAAACAGCCCTATTTTGGCTGTTTGTCCAGAATGGTGACATCTCCGAGTCTTCCTTCTTCTTTTCTCTTTTTCCTTTTTCTCATCTTTAGGGGACCAGTTAACGTGTCTCCAGGACCATAAGGGGAGGGAGTGAGTAGACTCCCGCACGTACCGTTATCTCCCTTTCTCGCAGTCTGCAACTCAGACTCTTTTCGCCTCGCTTAGGTTTTTTTCTCGTTTCAGCATTCTGGAGCCCAGGATTTTACTCCATACTCCTTGAATTGCTGTGGTCATCAGTCTTTTTCTCCTCAAGAAAATCACACACACTCCCTTTTATCAGTGACATTTCCCCATGCCTGAGTGTATAAATCATTTCTAGGACATGTTTTCTTTAACTGAATACAGTCTCATACACTGAGGATAGGGCTTGGGGATTAAAACAGCAGTTGTTCCAAAACGGTTTCTTCCAAAATTATATGAATTTTCTTTTTTCTTGGAAGTAAAGCTTTTTCACAAGTTGCACATTTTTAGCATTGAATACTCTCCTTCTCTTGCTGTGTCCACTTTCCTCTTTTTCTTCCATGCATTTTGTCTGTGGTGCAAAACTGACTTGTTTTAGTCTCTCTTAATATGAGTAATGATAGCATCTAATTAATCCCCAGCTACACCGGGGCAGAGACAGGCCCCTCTGCCTGCTGTTGTCTCAGAGCTGCCTCCTCTTTTGCTCACTTACATGCCTCTTAGCTTTATTTTGTGCTCTTCAAATTATCTTCCTAAAACACAAAATTCCGCACAACTAAAAATTCATTTGGAAAATAGATGGTGCTTATGAAGTCCCAAACTACAGATCCCACCCATTCTCATTGTCTGGGGCTTACACAGTTGAACATTAAGTGGTAGCAGATGCTCCTTGCTGGAAACTCAATTTCCAGGCCTGTATTTCATCATTTCCTCTAAAAGATAGCCAATTTTGTCCCCTTTTTTTCTTTCCTTAAAAAAATAACATTATCTAGGTTTAAATGGAGTTAAAACTTCTGCATATGGAAGGATAGTTTAGTGATAGATGTTTGTTCTTTTAACCAATTAAGAGAAATTCCAGAATTGAGACTACTTTTTCTGGGTTGGCTGTGTATTATGCATATTTCAAAATGGTAAATGAATATTTTGATATATGTGTGTGGTGGATGAAATCCAAGCACAGATTCTTTGCAGTTCCTCCCACCAAGAGGGCAAGGTCTATTTTCCTACCCTTTGAGTCTGGGCTGGTCTTGTGACTTGTTTTGACCCATAATAGGTGGCTGACCCCGCATTCTGTGAATTCAGAGGCCTAGACCTCAAGATGACTTGCAGCTTCTTCATTTGTCACTTGAAATGCTGTCCTGAGACCACCATATCAAGAAGCCAGTCCACCCCAGTGGAGGGTGAGATGTGACCTGGAGGGGAGCCCAGCACCAACTACCAGACGTGAGTGAGGCCATTTTGGATCTTGCAGCTCAAAGCAGCTGCCTGCATGAGCCCAGGGGAGACCAGCAGAGCCACCACCCAGCCAGCCCGCCACATTGTGAGAAATAATTTTGTTTTAAGCCGCTAAGTTTTTGGGGTGGTTTGTTATGTAGTAATAGATAAGTGAAACAATGTGGCATCCCCAAGTCACTATGAGCGTATGTGTGTATGTGTGTAAATCTATACATGTGCATTTTGAAAGGAAAAGTAGTTGCTTAGATTTAACGACAATTGCTTTCTTTGCCTGTTCTCCATATAGAGGACGCAGATTAGAAATGGGCTCTTTTTTCTTATTGAGGTCATAATAGTTTATAACATTGTGAAATTTCAGCTGTACATTACTCTTTGTCAGTCTCCATAAAAATGTGCCCTCACCCCTTGTGCCCACCCCCCGACCCTCTTCCCCGCTTGTAACCACTGAACTGTTCTCTTTGTCTGTGTGTTAGTTTATCTTCCACATATGAGTGAAATCATACAGCGTTTGTCTTTCTCTGTCAGAAATGGGCTTTTTAAGGGGATAAACAGTGGACAGTCTAGGAATTTTCAGTGGTAATATCAGGCAAATAACACACACATCTACCAATAACATGTGCTGCCTCTTCTATTACCTAACCAGGGTGTGAAAACTGTGCATCTTAAAGCACTTTCATGTTGAAGTATTTCCAGTCTACACCAAGGAGAGAAAATAAATATCAAACTACTGCATACCACTACCTAGCTAAAGACAGAATGCTACAGATACAGTGGAAGCCTCTCCCCAGTCGCATTCTCCCCCTCCGTCCCCAGAGGGAATCACTGTCCCTCACTGGTGTTTATCACTCCCACGCATGTCCATAGTTAATACACAGCTTTTCAGTTTTATAATTTTATGTAAAGTGAGTCCATCTGTATGCATCTACAACTTGCTTTCTTTGTTCAATGCCAGGCTTTTGAGATTTATCCATGTTGGTGCAGGAGGAAAAACACTGGACTCTACTCTTGGAAAAGTAGAGAGTCGAGCACAGGAATGAGGACCACCCAAAGGGACAGTGAAATCATGATGTCCCATTTCACGCTCACTCAGGGCACACACAAAGTTACCTGCCCCATTTATGTCTTTTCCTCTCTCTCTCTGTCTCTCCCTCCCTCCCTCCAGTGCAAGTATGTTAAATGTGTGTACACGAGGCGATGCCACTGTAATATGATGTCTTAGAGTGCAAAGCAGAAGGCAAGGTCTATATTATATATTTCAGCCTTGTCCAATAGAAATGTAACATGAACCACATATGTCATTTAAAATGTTCTAGTAGCCACATTTTAAAAAGTAAAAAGAAACAGGTCAATTAATTTTAATAGTATATTTTATTTAACCTAATTATATTTTATTTAACCTAATATATCTAAAATATTACTATTTCAATATGTAATCAGTATAAAATATTAACGAAACAGTTTACTTTTTCACACCAAGTATTCAAAAATCTGATGTGCCTTTTCCAGTTATAGGACATGTTAATTTGCACTAGCCACATTTCAAGAGCTCAGTAGCTACATATGTCTAGTAGCTACTGAATTAGACAGCACAGACGTACCTTTAAAATCTGACCTGAAAACATACGTTGAGCAATTGTTGGTTTGCCAATCTTCATACTAATGAATGAACATTGTGAAGGTGTTTGTATCTTTCCATGAGTCCGGAGGAGGAGTCTTTGCACCGGGGGCTTAGGGCTGCTGGGATATGGTGTAGGGGAAACAGTACCAACTGGGCTGGGGAGCCTGGTGGGAGGCGCCAGCACTATAATCCCTTTACATAATCTCAGGAAGGTCACTTGACCTCCTAACCATTTTGGGTCTCCGTTTCCCTCTCTAAGAAATGCCACGATGGACTAGAAGCTTTTTAAGGGCCCCTGTAGCATTGATGATCCTGAGCTTTCCATCTCCCATGGCCAGTCTTCCCTGGAACAAGGACAGTGGCTGGTTCTCTGCCAAAGGGGTGGGCAGCTGTCTGTCTTCCCAACATACAGAACCAGAGAGCCTTTCATTAGAAATTGACTCCTGCGTGTCCCACGGAGCCTAAACATAAAGCTGTGTTCTATTAGGAGGACCACGATTCCGCCCAAGGCCAGGCTAGCACCGTAGAAATCCACAGTCAGAAGGAACCACAAACCAACTCCCCTGGGTGGCATGGTCTGGGCTGTGCTTTATTTAGATGAATGCACACAGAGATGCTACAGTTCCGTCTGGGCATATGATTATACGGTTTTGATGCCGTGTGGTCTTAGGGGAAGTCAAGAGTAGTGACTGCAAATACCGGCTGGCACCCAATTTGCTGTGCCCTGCCTCAGTTTCCCTTTATTCTCAAATTGGCATTATAGTTGTTACTTATCTCATAGGTATTATGGTTCTATCCTGATCCCCAAATCTGTTTTTAAAGAAACACTAGCTTTTACTGTAAATGCTACATAAATCCAAGTTTCAAAGTACCTTTGGGCTGAAACCAGCTTTGAAGTCAGGCAAGCTCTCAGGCTCCATTCTCTTTTCTTCCTTGTGTTCATCAAGCCCTTATTGAAAGACAGGTGGGTGAGTACACCCCTAGGAGAGAGGATCCAGTCGGCTGTTCTTTAATTATGGGTAGGAAGGAAAAGGAAGGCGCTCTTTCCAGTATCGGTCTCTATCAATAATCAGGAGGGGCACTTGTCAGGGCACTTGTTCTGATTCTTGGCAAATTGCCGTTGGACGTAAATCTAAAGTTAATGTACTGCTACATCCCCCTGCATTCTCTCTTAAAGAGACACATCGCCACCCAAACCTTGCAGGCTCATTCACAAATTACCTTCTCTCTGGGAGCTCGTTTTCCTGGACTGTCTTTGGTTTGATCCTCTCAGGGTTGTGACATTTATTTTCAGATATTATTTTTAATTTCAAAAATAATTTAGAGGACCTGCCCCATAGCCGAGTGGTTAAGTTTGTGTGCTCTGCTTCGGCAGCCCAGGTTTTCGCTGGTTCAGATCCTGGGCATGGACATGGCACCGCTCATCAGGCCAGGCTGAGGCGGTGTCCCACGTGCCACAACTAGAAGGATCTGCAACTAAAATATACAACTATGTATTGGGGGGATTTGGGGAGAAAAAGCAGAAAGAAAATAATTTAGAATTCAGTTTAATTTAAAAAGTTATACACACGTGTACATACATACACACAATTTGCTAAAAATTCTATATTATAATAGCTAAAAATACTATAAAATCTTATTCAACAAAAAGTAAATGTCCACTCCATCCCAGGCAAGCACAATCTGGAACCAATTTCCTGGGTATTATTTCAAAGCTATTCTATCCATAGAATATATTTTTTTCAGGCATTAAAAAAAGATATACTGTTTAATTTTAAAGCTACTTTAACTGAAGACAAGGTAGAAAGGTTGAAACTCCTGGATTTAAAAAGCAAAAACAAAAACAAAAACAAAAAAATGCCTGAGGTATAATTGTTTTAAATGATGTGTTGATATGTTGGGTTTAAAAATATTTTGTGTTCCAATACATGGAGAACAAGACGCAGTGAATCATTGACTGTCCTGAATAAACTGTCCAATATGATTATATATTTTTGTGTTCACTTGGCAAAGTCACCTTAACAAGTTGACATAATAGTATATAGAAAACAGAAAGCCACCAAATAAACTGGAGTGAGCAGAGAGGGAAGGGAGGGGCAGAGCTAGACGGTCTCAAGAACGGTCACTTAGAGAAGATGTCTTGAGAAGGGAAAGAGATGAAAGATGGAGAGGTAGGTGGACTCAGCTCTAGGCCAGAGCTCTCCCACAGGATTTCCTGCAGTGATGGAAAGGATTGCGTTATGCACCGTCCAGTGTAGTAGCCACTTGTGCTGTCGAGCACTTGAAATGTGACTAGTGCAACTGAGGGATGGAATTTTTCATTTTACTTAGTTTTAATTCACTTGAATTTAGATAACCACATGGCTTTGTGGTTACCATACTAGACTGCGTGGCTCTGGGGGTTGCCACAGCTTTGGGAGGCATCAACGGGCACAGAGAGGAGAATGAAAAGGTGGAGAGAATAAGGAGGGGAGTAAAAGCAGAAGAGGAAAGGAGGATGGGAAGGAGAGAGGAAGGGGGAAAAGAGAGAGAGGCCATTGGGCTTTGTCAGAGGAGAAAAGGAAAGAAGAACAGAATAAAAGAAACAGAGAAGTCAGAGAAGCAAGGGAAGGAGATGGGAAAAGAATAAGACACAAATGCAAAGGGACAGACACCAGTCTTAAGTGACAGTGAGTGACCCTGTACCGTTGGCAGGGACCTTCCTGCCACTCTGGCATTTCTTCTGAGGACTCTGGGGCAGCAGCACCGGAATGGCCTCTGGAAGGCTACATTCTCGGGCAACATGCCACCTGCTGACCTTGGGAGGTCTGTGGGCTTTAACTACCGAATCTGTGAAGGGAGCAGATGATCCCAAGGACTCCTCCACTCTAACGTGTAAAATGAGAGTTTACTCCAAGGAAACCCCACAGGTTTCACACACCACTAGGTGTCACCATTAACCAAAATGAGTTTTTATTTTTTTTAACCTGCAAAATTTGGTGAAAGTTTCTTTTTTGAATCTATATCTTATCTACACGATTTATTTGGCTCTTTTCTCACTTTGTCACCAAAAGCTAAGTGGTTTGTGCTCTGGGAGCCCACTAAACAGGGATATTCATTCTAACTTGGTTTATTTTTCTTTCCCGTTAAAACTCTGCTAAACGCCACAAAGATGACTTGTATGCACGCACGCACGCACGCTTGCTCACTAGCTTGCTCCTTCATCCATTAAATACTTACCATATGCCAGGCAGGGGCTTCACGTACAGCTGCATAAGTTGTGCACCGCACACCTCCAGGGGGGCACTGTTCATACCCTCAATGTGAATGGTGCTCCCTGAAGTTGTTCAGCTCAGCAGCCCCGCAATACTCTGGTCTGGGTCATGGGGACAAAAACAGACTCTGGTCTGTTTTCTCTCTTAGGGAAGACCATTAGTCTAAAACCTTCTTTGTAACCAGAAATATCTGTGCCCTATATAAAGTTTGAGAGTTAAACACCACATGTGGCTTTACCTTCCATCCTCGTTAGAATGAAACTTTTGTTCATTTTCAGAAAAGTAATACCCCTCACTGAGCATATTTTTTGAATAAAGCAATGTCCTAAGCCAGCTGGAGAAGTCACGACATGGCCTTTGCCCTTGAGGAGCTCAAGAAGACCTCGATCATACCTAACACACAAGATAATATCCTTCAGTTTTGCATATCTCAACCTGACCTTTGACTACAAAAGGAGTAGCAACAATTGAATGTGAACCTTGGGACCAGGACCTCTAGATTCTAGCCTGAGTAGGCTTTCTAGGGGAACGTGCCAGTTAGGTTTTGCTGTATCACAAACCACCTCGAAACTTAGTGGCTCGAAACAACAAGTATTTGTTATTTCTCATGATTCTGTGAATCACTTGGATGGTTTTCCTGATCTAGGTTGGTGTGGTGGGTCCCCAAGGTCTGTAGGTGGCTCATCTGGGGTTGGCTGGTCTCACTCACATGCCTAGAGGTTGATAGGCTGGTTTGTTGAGGAGGACTCATCTGGGATGGCTTGTCTCTGCTCCATGTGGTCTCTTATCCTCTGGCAGGCTGAGCCAGGCTTCACATGGTCTTCTCATCATGGTGTTTCAGGGTACCAAAGAGGAGGAAGAGAGGCCAAGCTCCAATAACTTTTAAATTTCTGCTTGTGTCCTATTTGCTCTTGTCTCATTGGCTAAAGCAAGTTACATGGCCAAGCCCGGAGTCAGTGTGAAAGGTGACCAAGGATGTGGGTACAGGGAGATACGAACAAATTGACAGCCACTGCTGCAAAAACTTACTGAAAAAATGAATTTAATTTCTCCTTATCTCAGTTTTTACCCAAATGATAATAATACTTTCTTTAACTGTTGCCCAGGGATGCAAAAAGAATCAACACACAGAAGAAACTACTGTATATCATTAAAAGAAAAGGGACAATACAAACATTATTAATTTTACTTCAGTTTCTTCATTTACCTTTTTCCTGTCTCCTCCACTACACGACTAATCTATCCCACTTATTAGAAATTCCTATCAAAAGTAAAAGTAATATTTTCAAAAGACATTTGTCTTATAATCTTCACTTGTAAATAGGTACATTTTAAGGGCTGTGTGTAAGGACACCCACCTAACGGTGTAAGTAGGAGTGTTATTCAGGAGCAGAGACCCAGGAACCTCTGGCCACATGCTACCTTCCACAATTGCCTCTATGTTAGACTTTGCAGGTACATTTTTTTCTAAATCATTGCTCAGCACTGCACAGGCTGGACTTGAAGGACTTATCAGATAATAAGGAGAATGACTAGGAGTTTACAGTGTCTGCTCTCATTCCTATTTGCATGTTGCTGAGTATTACTGAGGATAACAACACCTCTGCAAGTTCACATCCCATCCTACTGGAACCAAGATTGTGCAAGAGCATTATTTCATCTTACTAATGACTTCTTTTTCCCATAACTTGTGATCTCTATCATTTAATTTGATGAATAAACATTTATTGAGAATCTACTATGTGTGAAGAACTGCTGAAGAGATAGAGATGAATAAAACACGGTCCCTGCCCTCCTGGAGGTCATGTCCAATGGGACAGTTAGATAACTAACAACAAACTCTAAGGCAAACCTGACAGATAAATGCTATGGGGAGCGGTGGGGGAAGGAGTGACTTACACCAATGGGATGAACTTGAGAAGACTTCATGAGAATGATGACTTTTGTTCTGAGCCTTGACAAATGAGTAGGATTTCTCAACGTGGAGAAAGGGTGAGAGAATTCCATGGAGAGGGAACTGTATGGTAAACAGACAAGGTTTAAAGTACAGATGTTTAGGAAAAGGAGATCACCCAGGGTGGTTTGTGTGTGGGATACGTTGTGGTAAGGAGGAAAGGAGGTGAGGCCAGCCTGTCAAGGCCTTGAATGCTCTTATTAAAGAACTTGCAATGAAGGCCTTCAATGGCCTGTGATTAAAGCATTCTCATGATTATAATTATTTTAGAAATGTCACTCTGGCTTCTGGATCCTGACAAAATGGCAACTCATTTTAGGCTACTGGCTCCCTCCCTCAACCCAGCCCTGGGCATGCCTCAGAAATGGGGCAGTTGATGGATCTGAGTATCTAATGTAATAACTTTGAGAAGCCTCTAGAGGGACAGTAAATAGTTGGGTCCCAGGGTATGTGTGTATGAGACTAGTCTACAGGAGAAGAAGAAAGATGCCACGGGTGGCAAAGCTTTTATCTTGGGATCTTTTTTCCCCCCTTATTTCCAGGAACAGATTATGGTCCACCCCAACTCTACTACAAGACGAAACAGAATCACCTGCATCAGCAGCAGGTGGAGCTTGTGGTTACATTAGGGCAGGCTTAACCCCTGGGGATAGGAAGGAGATAACAGGTGCAGATCTACATTCCCTCTAAGAACAGGAACTGCTACTACTCAACAGAGTACTGGAGGTCTTGGCCAATGTGCTAAGACGTGAAAAAGAAGTAACAGGTATAAAGATTTGAAAGGAAGTGACAAAATTCTCATTATTTACAGGTGACTTGATTATTTACATAGAAAACCTCACAGAATTAATAGGAAAACTTTTAGAACTACTAATTATGTTTGGCAAGGATGTCAGGAACAAGATCTGCTAACAAAAATCAGTAGCATTCCTCTACATCAGCAATATTCAACCAGAAATTATAATAGAAAATTAGATAACTTTCAGAGGGGCAACAAAAATATAAAGCACCTAAAAATTAACTTAACAAAAAATTCAAAATAAATTTTTGGAGAAAAATGTAAAACTATTGAAGGACGTAATATAAGACTTGCAAAAGCAAAGAGGTGTGCAATGCTGGTGGACGAGACTCCTTAACATGTAAAGATGTCAGTTCTCCCAAAGTTAATCTAAAAATTCAAGGCAATTTTAATACGCTCCAACAATTTTGTGAGAGAATGAAAAAGTATATCAAAAACTTATATGGAAAGGGTGGGAGAAGGAGGAATTGGCTAAAGATGGTCCAAAAGTACAAACTTCCAGTTATAAGATAAATAAATACTAGGGATGTACAGGCATACCTTGGAGATATTGTGGGTTCAGTTCCAGACCCCTGCAATAAAGCGAATATGGCAATAAAGCAAGTCATATGCATTTTTTTTGTTTCCCAGTGCATATAAAAGCTGTGTTTACAATATACTGTGGTCTATTAAGTGTGCAATAGCATTGTGTCTAAAAAAGAGTAATTAAAAAATACTTTATTGCTTAAAAATGCTAACCATCAGCTGAACCTTCAGGGAATCGTAATCTTTTTGCAAGTGGAGGGTCTTGTAAAAAAGGCAGTATCTGCGAAGCACAATAAAGTGAAATGTAATAAAACAATGTATGCCTGTAATGTACAACATGATGACTGTGGTTAACACTGCTGTATGGTATATATGTTAAGAGAGTAGATCCTAACAGTTCTCATCACAAGGAAAAAAATTTTTCTCTTTCTCTTTTTTTTGTATCTATATGAGATGATAGATGTTAATCAAACTTATTGTGGCAATCATGTCATGATATATGTAGGTCAAATCATTATGCTGTACATCTTAAACTTATACAGTGCTGTACGTCAATTTTATCTCAATAAAACTGGAAAAGAAATTTATATGGAAGAATAAAACCAAAGTCCACAATTAGTTAAGCCAATTTTGAGAAGAGAGCACAGAGGAAGGACCTGCCCCACCAAATGTCAATGCTATATAATAAAATGCTACTGTACCAATGCAGAAACTTGCAAATAGACCAAGGGTCAGAAAGTGCTCAGAAATGTACATGTGTGTGTTTATGCATTTGGGTGTGAGTGTACCAGGTGTATGGAAAAAAGCCACCACAAGTCAATGGGGACAGGATGCACTGCTTAGTAGATATTGCAGGGAAAACTGGCTCATGATGTGGAGAAAAATTTAGTTGGATCCCTAACACCATAAAGAAAGGTAAACTTCAGATGCGCTAATGATATGAATGTGAAAGGCAACTCTTTCACATATACCAAAAAAAAAAAAAAATACATAGAAATATACATAAGAGAATATATATATGATCTTAAAAGTGGGGAAAGATTTTTTTTAAAATGAGCTGAAAAGTACAATCAGAGGCCAAAAAAAATTGATGGATTTGACTATGTAAAAGTTAATGATAATGATAACGATGGATATCATTATCAAAATTAACTGACAGGTGACAGACTGAGAAAAGACATTTGAGACTTCTAAAACCAGCAAGGGATTATTACCTAAAATATATTTAAAAAGTCCTACAAATCAATCAGAAAAAGACAGAGAACCTCATAGAAAAATGGGCAAAAGATAGGAATATGTGACTCACACAAGAAAATCCACTAGTTTTGATTAGCCTAACTAGTTATTAGATAAATGCTCAACCCCACTAGTTATTAGATAAATGAAAATTAAAACAATAGCAAGATATCTCTTTGTCCCCATGAGGTTGGCTTGGACTGGATTATCCAAAAATCAGATTGGATAACACGGAACTCCAGCAAGGTTATAGGGAAGCAGAGACTCGTCAGCCAGCCTCGTGGGAAAGTAAACCGGTAGAGCTATTCTAGGGCATGTCAAAGATAAACAAACCTGGACACTAGTTAAAGTGGCAAGGGCTGGTTTTATTCAGTAACTACCGCAATAAAGAAAATGAGTCCAGGGTGAACTGAACTCAACTTCCCTGAAACAAAAGGATGGAGACATTTTAAAGACTGAGATGTGCCAAGGGAAAGGCTCTGAGGGTGTTAGGAGGGGTTAGTCCAAGTGACTAGGCCCCCTGGATTTGTTAATTGGTGCTTACGCAGAGGAGAAACTTCTATCTTTATGACAGGAGGCAGTGGAGCAAGCTGAAGCAAGGCACCCACAAAGTCAGTCCCTTATCCTCCCCAGGGACTGAATGTTTGCATTTTGAAGAGAAGGCTCTCAGGCCCTTGAGGAAACAGTTTTGGGTGGTCGATTTACACCTCAAAGAGCAGTGAAGGGATTTATAATCGCAAGCTTTCTAAAGTAACTGCTCTAAGAGGAGTGTGGGAGGGGGGTGCTTATCTGCCTACCACTGAGTTTTGGCTGGAACAAATAGTAAATCTTCCAGGTAGGCATTTTAAGGTGGGGGGGGGGGGGGGGGGGGGGCCTGGTCATCCTAGGAATAGGACCTTAGGTTGCTAGAAGCCATGCTAGAGTTTGGTCAAGTCTTTCAGTGCAGGGGTTTGGATGGGTCTTTTTTTGTGATGAAGATTGTCACTAAGCTAACATCTGTACCAATCTTCCTCTACTCTATGTGGGATGCTGCCACAGCACGGCTTGACAAGTGGTGCTAGGTCTGCACCTGGGACCCGAACCTGCAAACGCTGGGTTGCCAAAGCAGACTGCATGAACTTAACCACTACGCCACTGGGCTGGCCCTGATTCTTTTTTTTTTTTTAATTGAGGTAACATTGGTTTATAACATCATATAAGTTTCAGGTGTACCACATTATAATTCAACACCGTATATACTACAGCATGCTCACCACCAAAAGTGTAGTTTCCATCCATCACCATATAATTGACCCCCTTTACACATATTGCCCTCCCCCAACCCCTGCCCCACTGGTAACCACCAATCTGTTGTCTGCTCCTATGAGTTTGTTTTTGTTGGAGTCTTTAGATACTGAGAGTTCTGCAGTTCTCAGGCACGGCCTGGCAGTACTTTGTAAAAGTAAATACGTGTAGATATTACGACTCAGCAATTCCACTCATGGGCATATGTTTCAGAGAAACTCTTGTACAGGTCCTAAAGGATCATGAACAGAGGTATTCATCTCACTGTAGCACTGGTAGCAGGCAGTTGGGGACATTTGCTAGGAGAACGAATAAGTAAATATGGTAGGTAGATTTAAAACCAGAAACCACACAAAATAACATAATGTATTTATATGTTCACATACATAGCCAAAAACATTGTATCAAAAACATTAGAGTGAAGGTCTATGGGAGAGAGGAAAATGGAAGCAAGAATCAGGGATGAGGAGGGAAAAAAAATAAAATAAAACAAGAACAGTTCCTTAGACAGACGGCTAATGAGTGAGATATGAACTCCACTCATGGCACTTCAATCAGAGAGAGAGAGAAAGAGGGAAGGAGAGAGGATGAGGGGGAGAAACAGAAAGAAAGCGTGTCACTCTGGCAGGGTGGACAAAGAAGGAGAGGCTAGGGTGGGAGAGGCCGGGGGACAGTTGATGGGGCAGTACAGGTGGGAGAAGATAGTGGTCAGAAGCAGAGCAGAGGTAATGGAAATAGAAACAATCAGTGTTGATTAAGGGCCTACTATGTACCAGGCACTGTTAGGTTCTTTCATTCTCTCTGGGATCTCAGGAGTTCCCTGAAGGTAGAAACATTTACAATGGATGATGTACCACATGTGGGGAGGAGTCCAAGATCACCTCCCAAGTTTCTATCTTGGGTAACTGGGAGGAGGATGATGTCGTTAACTAAGATATAAGTAAGATGGGGAGCACAAATTCATGGCCTCGGGTCTCCCAATCCATCTCTTTGAAAATCAAGATTCTAACAAGGCATTCGTACTTGGGGGAAGAGAAGTGACATTCATTGTGCTCCAAATAATGATTGGTATTTTCATAACATCAGAAAATGTGGGTGCTTATTGCACATTAGATACTCTGATTAAGATGTTTACACCCATTAGCTCATTCAAAACCCTGTAAAACAGGTACGATTATTATCTCCATTTTATTGACTAGGAAATTGAAGCTTAGAGAAGTTAAGTACTTGCCCAAGATCACAGAGCTTCTGTGAACCCATGTCTTCAGATTCCTTAGCCCTACTATATGTCAGATATCAGGTCACAGGCTTAATTTTCATATAATTCTCACATTTTCTATGAGATAGGCTTATTATCTTAATTTTCCAAATGAAGGAAGTGAGGCTCGGAGCACTGAAATTACTGGTCCACCCTCTCTCAGCTGCTAAATGGTAGAGTGGGGTTCGGACCCAGCATTTGTGCTCTTTGCACAATGCACACCTGCACATCTCTCTTTGCTACTGCTCAATCTATTCCTCATGCAACTCACTCAAACTCGACCTATAGATCAAGAGTCTGAAGAGATGTATTAACCAATTGCAATGTATGGACCTTGTTTGGAGCCCGATTCAAACAAATGGTTAGTAAAACCACTGAGAGGACAATTGGGAAAACACGATATTAAGGAATTACTATTGATTTTTGTGAGTGGTGTTAACATTGTGATTATGTTTTAAAGAAGGGAGGCCTTTTTAAAAGAGAAATATGTGCAGATGAAATAATACAGTGGTTGTCGAAGTGTGGCCTCTGGATCTGCAGCATTGGTATCATCTGGAAACTTGTTAGAGAAACAGATTCTCAGCCCAGACTTGCTGAATCAGAAGCTCTGGGGGTGGGCTCAGCTATCTGTGTTTTAACAAGCCCGGTTATGAGTTGATCTTTGTTGAAGCTGGGTGATGGGGACGTGGGGTTCATTATAACTGTTCTCTCTCCTTTTATCTGTGTTTGGAAGTTTTCCACAATAAAAAGTTTTCAAAAACTCAAACCGTTTTTTCTACAGTGCGCCTTAGCTGCTCTCTCCTCACTCATCTTGGGCTCTTCTTCTCCAGCTCTCCTCCGTCGGGAACATTCCCTCCTGGCTTCAGAAATGGCAGCTCTCCTTATTCTCCTTATTTGCCTCCAGTTTTCCAAACCTTTGGGGCTCCTCCTGCTCTTGCCCTCTCTCCTTGCCCTCCTGCTAAATAAAGGTTTTCAAGGACCCGTCTCTCACCAGTCTCCATTTCTCTCCCCTCGGCATTCTTTGTCATGGCTCACTCTGGCTGCAGAAACCCATTTCTCAGAGGCACCAAGGACCGCCCGCTTTGTCCAAGACATTTTCTCTGCACTTGCGACTTTTGTTGACACTGTTGACACCCTGCTCTCTTTAGGTAGTCTGTTGCTTCTTTTCTTTCTCTTAAAAAAGAAAAAATTTGCCTCTTTCAACTTTTAAAAAATTTAATTTGTGCAACTGTTTTAACATGTAACAGATTTGCTGTTTAAAAAAACCCAAACACTACACAAGTGTAACAAGTAAAACTGCCACCTTGTTTCCTGGGACACTGTCTTTATAGTTTGCTTCCTACTGCCCCAGCCAATCCCTCCGGGAGGTCTGAGTTCATTCCTCCTCAACCTCTGCCGTAGGTTCCACAGGACAGCACTTACTCTGTGGAACCAGAAGTCCACAGCCCATGGATTCTTCAGGTTGAAGGACGGAGAAAGTTCAAGGAGGAGGAGTAAATGAAATGCAGAAGAAGAGAGCAAAAGCAGAGCCAGAGTCAGTGTGAGGAGGATGGCCGATAGCTGCCTAGAAGTGGGACATGGCATGAAAAGTCCCTCATGAATGTTCAGCTCTGACGACTCCCCAGACCTTTCCCTTCCTTGAGTGCCGTTGGTTCTCCGTCATGGCTCTTGGGCTCTTGTAGGAGCTCTGAGGCCCAGAAGCATCTTGAGAGGGCTTATTGATGACACACTGTTCAGCAAGAGAACTTAGAATGAAGACTCACTGTCATGCACCATGGCTGCCTCTGCCCCGAGCTGTGAACGTGGACCCGTCCTAGAGGGCTCGCTTCCCCCCAGCAGCCAGCACTATCTGTGCACTTGCTTCTCCTTGTTGTCCCCAAAGTCATCAAGCCACTGACTTACCGACAATCTACCCATTGTCATATTTATCTGAATTTGTCAAATTGTATCTTCATTGCTCTTCTAGGAGTTTGCAGACCTTCCTGAGGAAGTCACTCAAGAAACTTGACTCCCTATTTTAAATTGTTAGTCATCCTAGGCTTTGTGACTTCTTGAAACTTGTCTTAAGATGTTGTCAATGTTAAAATTACTAAGACTATGTAGAAATGTGGGAAAGTGCTTATGATCCAGTGTAAATTTTTTTTAAAAAGTAGTATACAAAATATGGTATATTTACTGGATAGTAACAAGGTAGGTATTTTTTGCTGACGTGGACAAGAACAAGAATGGAACATGCACGAATGAAGTTATCGTCGGGTAGGATGGATTAGTGGGCAATTTTCTTTTTATGAATTCCCTCTAACTTCATATATAAAAATCACATGGCTGCAATGTTTCCCTATTCCAGCTCAATGTTTAAAGTTCTCTTTCCAGTCTTGGCCAAGATTACTTTGTCCAGCATCAGACTCTGTGCTGAGTCTTCACAAGATCACCATGTTGCTCATCCCGCAGGCGGACGACCGTGGAATTATCTTTCACTTCCCTGTACCTCCCCTTTTGTCTGGACAATGGTAACAAGTTAGCACTGTTCCGTCCATAACTTTTCTCTGCCGTCTTCCCCATTTCTTACCATTTTCCTTCTGCTGACAGCTAGTTATACTAGGCCTATTATGATGAGATTTCTCTTACTCACTATCTCTGCTTTGATTTCTTTCCTATGAACTGGGCCTGTGTTAACTCGTTTCTTCTCTCAGAGGGGTAACGAGCCCAGGATCTTTCTTATCACAGACAGTTCTGATGCCTTCACTAAAAACAAACCGCTGTATAGCTACAACATCAATCCACTTTGTAATTATGGATTATTGTGTCCTTCCAAAATATCTCAAAAGAATTTTACAAAGTCTTACTGGAATTAAGTGGCACCATCTCCATTATAGAAAAGAAACGACTGAGGTGTTTGAGGCATTTCCCCTTCCCACTCCCTGCAGGGGAAACAGAATTTGAAGAGAGAGCCCAAGTTTCTAGGTTCTAATTTTCAGATTCTTTGAACATCCTTTAAGGACCCTCACTGTATCTTGCCATCATTTCTACCACCCACAAAATCCTGTCAAGTAGAGAAAACAGAGATACTAACATAGAAAATAAGTTTTGCATATCAGTGTTAAGAAATTGAGATGCAGACATAAGTAATCTAGTTCTAATTTATTCCACTTCAGAGTGAGCCCCAAACTCTTACTTCAAGGCTGCGGAGTGGGGTGGGCATGAAAAAATTAGCTCCATAGGTAAGATCTCTTTACTCGTGTCAGTGGGCTCATAACTCAGCCTCTCCTTAGGCAGGTATCTCTAGTTTGCTGGCTGTGTTGTCTTGAGTGGGAGAGCTAGGAAGCCCTGGCCGCCTACCTGCTCTGCTGGCCACCGGACATACCTGAGCCCTGTCTTAGGGCTTGAGAGGAAGCTGCATCCTTGCCAGGGCTGGCCTCTGGCCAGAGAGGCAACTCCACTTGAGTGGTCTGTTGGGAAGCTCACTGGCCTTCACCTGTCCATGCCATAAAGCTAGCAATGTTAACTGCACCAGGCTTCCAGCCTACTGAGCTCTCGGTCAGGCACCGGAGCCAAAACAAGGTGGCCCACCTCAGTACACGAACTCCAGCTGGCCGCAAAGCAGAAGACTCACACTGCGCGTCCCTAGTACTTTATCTCCAGTGGAGAAGAATGCAAACTGAAGTGTAAGCAGCTGGGGGCTGCTCGCCAGTTTTCTTTGAAAGGACCTGAAATGGGGATCAGCTCATAAATTCCTGCAATTGTGGAGAACTAGAGTATCAAAGCAAGAGGAAATTACTAGCTTATTCCAATAGTATGAGGCATCTCTGAGCTCAGGAATACCTCCCAGTTCCAAGACTCCAGTGATCAGGCATTTCCTGTGGTAAAGTGGTTCTGAGTCTACTTGTTTAGAATGCATCATTGCTTCACTAGGAAGACTGGTTTGTGATGACAAAAGCTACATTCTTGAGAAGCCAATGTGTAGAATTATGGAGGGAAGCGATTTCTGGAAATCTTCACTTATTCTTCTCTGAGGGTTCACAGAAGTTGGTGTGGTTGCTCAAACTGGGGAAGTCAGTGGGCTTGCCCAAGCTAGGGAAGTTGGTGGGGTTGCCCAAACCAGGAACTATGGGGTCAAATAACCCCTTTCAGCCAGTCAAGACCCTTCTCCAGCAGAGGACTACCACCTACGTAGTGCTTAATATGTGCCACTGTGCTAAGTTCTTCACATGCCTCACTTATTATATTTATTCCTCCCTATTGCCCTTTGGAGTATACATACTCTATGGCCCTCATCTCTTTAAAAACGAGGAAACTGAGACTCAGAGAGGTTAAGTGACTTGCCCAAGGTCACACAGGTAGTGAGCAGTGGAGCCAAGTTTCAAAACTCAGATTCATGTGATGCCAAAGACCTCTCGCCACTACCATTTGGCCTCCTTAACCCTGGGCAAGAGTTGTCAGAACTGATATTAGGACTATTTACTTTAGGTTGGCACCTGTGATGTTGCTGGAATGCGGTCTGTGACTGTGCTTTGGGTTAAAAGACCGAGGTGAGAGAGGATGGTGCTTCAGACTGAGAACAAGAAGAACAGGATCTGGATCAAACCCGGAGGAGAGTGGATCCAATCAGCAGGTGTGAAAGGAGAGACAGATGTGAGAAACCTTAAGCTACCAAAGTCTAATTCTATCTCTTAAGCATTCTTGGCGTCGGCCAACCAATTTTCAGAATAATTTACCTGGAAAGAAGTAAAACATATTGCGTCAAGGTTTATTTTCCACTTAAAACGCTAACTCTCTCTGCATAGGATTTTGAATTATTGTCATTTGTTATGAGTCATGCAGAGTGCTTTATAAAAGTCCCCGCGACAAGCCGTTATTCCCCACTCGACAGAAGAAGCAGCTGAAGGATTCCATGGACACATAATTGGATCAGAGTCACCAGTTACCATGGTAACCAGACTAGCTGAAAACTTACGGTCCCTTGTTGGAATCCAGCTTTCATTTTTGAGATTAGTAAACCAAGGCTGAGAGCAAAATAAATTTTTTTCTTTTATTTCAAGCCCACTCTTAGGAATATTTTGTGTATGTCAAGTGCGTTTGTTTTCCAAACTACTTTCACACATAGGGTCTCATCCCACACCCACAGCCCTGTGTGGGGTTAGACATGTTTATTTTGACTTACGGATCAGAAAATGGAAGCATCTACGGGGCAGCTGAGGGCCCAGAGCTGGTTCCTGGCAGAGCTGTGAGTCCGGCATTCTTTCCTGTGAGGCACATTGCCCTCCAGCCAATCCTGCCTGAAACTGAGCAGGGCAGCTACGGTTCACACAGAGGCACAGCTGCAGAAGCGAAGAAGCAGATGTGAACAAAGCTACAAAGTGACTGCATTCTGAACACCTAGACATTTGCACTGGGGTCAGTGGGGCCTTGCAAGTCTTGGCCTAGAGGTTCTGTCAGCCACTGCCCAGTCAAAGGAGACCCCTTGGCCTTTTCCTTCCTTCTTCCTTCCCTTCTCTTCCTTCCTCCCTCTCCCTCTCCCTGTCCATCTCTGCCTCCATCCACACCCCACCCCTGTTCCTTGGTCGGGACAGAGCTCATTAATATAATAAGGAACTCTGCGGTTGGGCTCATATTCTCCTCCTTTGCTGGAGAACTGTGTCCAATCAAAGCTCTGTGGTCTCAGGTTCCTTGTATCACATTCCGGCAGAAGCTCTGTGCACTGATCAGAGGGCAATATCCCTCAGGAACCCCACGTGGCTTGGGGAGAAGGACACAGCCGCATCCCCTGTCTATTATTTGATTGCCAGAATTGCCACTCACAGCATCTTGAAAACTGGAGAATGCACATCTCAGAGGGATCCAGAAATAAATCGTCCCCATTTGAGGCATTTGTGAGGACAGGCGTGGAAAGAGCCTGCCTGGACCTTGGAGACAGAATCGTCTGGTTGAGAATTCAGTCTCCGCCACTCAAAAGCCTCATGAACGTGTGTAGGGAATGGATTTAACTTTTCCAAGCCTCAGTTTCCTCATCTGTAAAGTGGCAAACCTAACACCATCCCCACAGGTTGTTGTAAGAATGAAGTGCCACACACAGCATCAGGCAAACAGAAGGTACTCACTAAATGTTAGTTCTCCTCCCACCAGTCCTTTCTTCAGCATACAAAGGTGCATTCCCAATTGATTGACTCTATTTGAAGAATTAATCCTAAGAAATAAAATTCTCTATACTCAAACCTTATGCCTGAAAGGCCAGCGATCAGCCGTCTAAAGGGCAAATACCTCTAAATGGCACCAGCTTGAGAAAGAGGAGCCTGGTATTAGCTGTGTATTTCAGAGGTTTTATGAAGTCACAGAATCTAATCCTTACACTGATAATGTCTTCCCTCACCGCCCAGGACAGAGTGGCCCTCTCCTGGTTATACATCAATCTTCTATCGCACTGATTACAATCGTAATTATAGAGTTCTTTACGAGATTATTTGTGTTTACATACTCTCCAAGAGCAAGGATCATGCCTAGCATGGTTCCTGGCACATGGAGGGGGAATGAATGAATGAATGGTCAAGTTTCTACTTGCCTCATCTCATTGCAGCCATATATCAGTTCTGTTAGTGACCCCGGGGCTGGCATTATGACCTGCACTTTTCAGATGAGGAAAGTGAAGCTGAGAGAGGTTGTACCACTGTCAAGGCCATGCAGTAAGTGGTGGGCAGGCACCTCAGCCCAGACCTGCTGACACGGAATCTCGTGTTCCTTTCCTCCATTGTCCTCTGCCTTTTGACTTGTCAGCCTCGCCCTCACATGGATCCAGATGGTGACATTTTAGAGGAGCTCTGCTCCCTGGAGCCTTCTGTCTGGGTGTGTCATTTGGTGGCCAGTTGCCACATTTTGAGTAATGAAAGTCCCTTTCCACCCTAACCCACTGAGTAATGGGTTATTTATCGGCTGACAACAGCCCCATCTGAAGATGGTAAAGCAAGTCTGCACAAGTGCAGCTTCACAGGCCTCAGGAAGCCTCCGGGAGAGAAGGTTCCCAGAGTTGGGCACTTCAGCTGCTTGGCTTTGTGCTATTTGGGGGGGCACCCTTGACATCAGTTCTTTAGAAGCTTGGTCATTCCATCCATTTCTCTTTGCTTTTCCCCTTCTCTGATCTCCTAAGACTAAAAAAAAAAAAAAAGAAAAGAAAAAAAAACTTCACTCAAAGCACTTAGGGTAATTGGGTCTCAGTTTATGTTCTCAATTCCTTTTTAATTGCTATCCATTCTTTACTAATTAACCAGGTCTCTGATCTTGACATGCAGTAAACATCCCAGCCCTGTCCTTTCTCTCCATCCAACCCAGTTCACAATCTTGCCTTACTGTTCTATTAAACTCCTCTTTTTTCAACCTGCCCATTTCTGGAGATCCCTGGAGAACACTTAGAGGTACAGGTTCAAGGAGAAACTGAACTTAATGTTTAGCCAGACCTAATATCTAAACACCTAAATACCAGACCTAAACACCTGGAGTGGGGGTAACAAAATGTGTGTACATGGCCCGGTTTACCTTAACTAGTTGAGAGACGCAGGGCAAGCGATTTCACCTCCATGGGTTCCGTACGCACCTCTCGGAGCCCTCAGTGGCTCCTCCCCAACCTCTCACGTTCCTTTAGGACGTTTCGTCTTCTAAAGCCCATGATGACAAATCAGAGACACAAATGTCTTCAGAACCACAAGTGAGAGGCTCGCTGACTACTCCAGAGGTCACTCAAGGCCCTTTCTCAGGAGTAGCAGGCAGAAAAGGTCATCCTTAAGCCTACTGTAGTCTGGAAGTGCTTGTGACAAGGTGGAAACTACTTCCTTAAAAAGGCTTCGGAGCCCTTTATTAACCCACACAATAGCTGAGCTGATAGGGACAGAACAATAGCACTCCTTGAAGTGTGGGTGGCATGTGCTTTCTGGTGGCTCTCAGCAGAGAAGCTGCTCTATCCCTCCAAAGCTACCAGGGACAAGTGGCTTCACGGGCCATCGAGGCCAGCCTGAGAGTCCGCTTAGGCTGAGGGTCGGCACAGACCTGAGAGAAGTGAGGGCTGGTCAGGCGGCTGTGGCCAAGAGAAGAGGGCGGGATGGGCAAGGTCACAAAACCGGGCGTCATGTACCAGGCTGGGTAGGGCACCCTACCATGTGGTCTGAGCAATGTCTGTGGGCAGCAGGGAACCAAGAGAACAGGCAGGGTCACAGAGCAGGAAGGAAACTGAGCCCAGCACAGGGTGCAGTGCAGACACATTCAGAGGGCCCAGGGAAGCCAGAAGGACAAATGACAAGGGTGGTGAGAACAGCAAGTGGCAGTGATAGCAGCAGGAAGATTTAGTGAGCATTGGGAGCGGCAGGTTAATAAGACCTTTGACTTAACAACTGAACACGGACTAAATAAATACAAAGGGGATCAGACTCACGTGTAGATGACTAGATGTATGTATACACAGATGTATTTTGACAAGAACACAGACATATGAGAACAGTGGGCAGAAATGAGCAGCAGGTGATGATAATATGCCCTGGGAACAGAACTCAGACCCTGATCTGGACCAAGTAGTACAGTGCCTGACACACGGCAGGGGCTGGATAACCAACGTGAGTCCCCTTCTTCCACTGCTCTCCCAGAGAAGGAACACGCCAGCTTCCTAGGGAATGGATCAATACTTTGAACTGGCATGACCCTTGTCTACTCACCTGTTATTAGGGGAAAGTCTAATGGCTTAATAAAGCTGTTCACTGTGCACCTGCATCTTGCTATTCACCTATTCTTCATTCACTTGTGTCTACATTTCAAAGGCAGGACATTATCAGGACGCACTGTACGATCCGCAGAAACTCTGAATTTGAATGCAGCCCCTCTGCTGTCCTATCCAGTCCCTAAGGGGTGCCCAATCCAGGCAGGCAGAGGATTGGCTCTGAAAGGGGCTCTTGTCCCTACGGCATTGCACTTAGGGGGCTTCTCAGTAAGGGCAGCGACAGACCAAGGCCGTGGCCACTGAAGCGAGTCCCTAGACGCACCCTTCCTGACGCGGCCGAGGCGGGCGGATCTCGCCCACGCCTGCCCGCTGCTCGCACGGAGAACCGGCTTCCCAGGTGAGCCCGGCCCGGGGAGCGCCGGGGTCGCTGTCCTGCAGCGCGCGGCTGAAGTCAGGGCTGCAACTCACCTCGGACCTGGGGCGCCAGACCTCCCGTAGGCAGGGCGTTCTTCCCCCCGCACGATGACATCATGTGTTTGGGGCTGAGTCGCTCCATAAAAGCAGTCCGCGGGGAGCCGGCAGCCCAAAGGTCGAAGAGCTGGCCACGGCACCGGGCTGGGCACACGCGCCGCCGCGAGCACGGGAGTCAGAACAAGGAGGGGGAGCCGCCGCCCGCCCCGCGGGAGCCGCAGCCGAAGATGCCCCAGCGCAGCCTGCACGCGGCCGCCGTCCTCCTGCTCCTGAGCTTAAAGGAACAGCCTTCCAGCTCAGCCCCGGTCAACGGTAAAGTTTCTGCCCCTTCTTTCCTAACAGTCACGAGCGCTCAGCCACACCTGGACATAAGGATCTCCTGCGGGGCTCTCTAAGGACGAAGTAAAATCATTTTGGGGGAGCAGGGAAGGACAGGCATAGTATCAAATAGCGCAGTTTTTAGAAAGGATGCTTCGTTTTCCGTTGGAATGCACGACCTGCTGCGGTTGCCGAGAACGCGTTGTCTTCATTTTAGAATATGTCAGTGTGTTCTCCAACCACCCGCAGCTCTGGAGGGGTGGCTTGGGAACTTGCGAACCGGGGAGGAGAAAGGGAACCAGGATTTAAAATATTGTGCCTCGATCTACGTGCAGATCGGAGAGAAGTGGCTGGGGCATTCTGAGCGCCGGCATTGCCAGGGCCGGTTTGCAGTCGGGGCAGCGCAGCTGCAGGTCCCCCGACAGGGGTGGGCGCTTCCTTTGGAGGAGAGACTCCTCACCATTAAGTTTTACCTCCAAGCCAAAGAGATTTTGCATCTCATCCTTAATCATTGTTTTTCCCCAGAAGCGCTCTACGATCCTGAACGTACATGTGTGTATGTGTGTACGTGCACTCAGAAGAGCATACACACCTTATTTCTGAGTGTAATTAGGGCCCTTCACCTGGAAGGGCTGGAGGCTGAGGGTGCCTAGTGGGGTGGCAGGAGGAGGTGAGGGGACGTGAACTGTGGGCTCAGGTCCAGGCAGTGAGTTGCTGTGAGCAGCCAAGCTCAGGGGAGTTCATCCTTTGGAACAAGAGGAGGATGCCAAGCTTTTGCCTGCCTCTCCACCAGCTGAGTGACTGCTTTTCTTGGGGTGGGGGTGGGGGTGGGGGTAGATGGTGACTTGTTTGGAAATTTCCTGCATAACTGATGGTGGCTCCTGCCCTTGACAGAGTTTGCCCCAAGTTGAGAGATATTTGTAGATGCTACGATTCCTGGACCCAGGTTGGGTTGAAACGTTTATAGAAGGGCCCAAAGTGACTATAGTGGCTGAAAATCGATCCTCTCAGCTCAGCAGTGGTGGTGGAAAATTGGTGCTGCTCAGCAGCGGGGAAGCTCAGAGCCTCCTCCTGACTTGGAGGTCATTGTGCCCGTGGGGCAGGGCAGGGGAAGCAGGCCGAGCTGGACTGTCAGCAGCTTTGGCATCATTCTTAGTTCAGTTTAAAGCCACTGGCTGGCATGATATGCTTGATATTATCTCCCTCATCTGGTCGGGGAGAAATAGAAGGTAGATGGGAGAAAGGAGTCATATAAAAGTGGAAATTAATTTTCAAACCTGCCAACTTTGATACCTATTCCTTTCTCAAGAAAGCTGCGCTGAGACCCTAAATCTCACCAGAAATCTAGGGCCAAAAGAGAGAAGCAGCCATTCACTGGCTGTCTTTCCCAAAAGCTTGTTACTCCTCTCAACTCTGGGGCAGCTCCTCCTTCCTTCTCTCTCTTCCCCTGCCCTCCCTGCCCCTCTCCTCCCCTCTCCTCCTTGCCTTCCTACTCCCTCTGTTTCCCTCCTCCTTCAGCCCCTCTCCCCTCCCCATTCTCCAAATTGGGGTGGGAGAATGTGCAGTAAAAAATCCACTTTGGGGCCAGCCCCCCTGGTCCAGTGGTGAAGTTCAGTGTGCTCTGCTTCAGCATTGCAGGTTCGGTTCCCAGGTGTGGACCTAACCACTAGTCTGTTAGCAGCCGTGCTGTGCTGGCAGCCCACATACTAAAAAATAGAGGAAGACTGGCGTGGATGTTAGCTCAGGACAAATCTTCCTCAGCAAAAGAATAAAAAACAAAACAAAACAAAACTCTACTTTCACCTCCCACTGAGTAGCCAGCCTGCCTCCCCCTAGATTCTAAGAATACAATTTTTATTCTATAATTCCTCATGCAGACTTCTTGGCTTTTTTACCTACCTTAGGGGACGAGGTCACAGCAAAAATCACTGATGTGTAGAGTGTCAGTATTAACCCAAGGTTGGGGGTGGAGGGGCATTAAGGTTGGGTAATGGGGTCTACCCTTTGCCTGGAACATTTAAACTTCGAGCAGTTGGCACTGGTGAATGTCCGAGAAAAATGTCTGGGGTTGGGGAGGGAGGGTGCAAAATAAGGTGAAGTCAGTGTCTTCTGGAGAAATCTTTGACTTCTTAGTTGCTGTGGGGGAATCGTTCAGTGAATTCTACAGAGTCTGCTCTGCCTGAACTTGGTGTGGAGAGCTGGGCTGCCCAGATAACGGTTACTCAGGGAAGGTCTAGCACCCAGGACAGGAGGCAGGCAGGGCCCTGAACCCCTCACCTGGGTCTTTGCAAATAGCATTTTCTCAGCAAGCGCCCAGGAAATTCTCCCTGTCCGGTACAAACTGGGCCTGCGGGTTCTAGCAGGCGTCAGGCTGGGCCTCCCAAGTCTCCAGATAGAACAGATGACCTTCTTGGGAAGGAACACTTCCCCTCCTGGAAGGGCCTGCTCCCTCAGGGAGCCACTGAAGTGTAGCCACAGGGGCCTTGCCCTGGCCTGCCTTATGGGGTCAGTTTAGTCTTGTTAAGACTCCTGCCCTGGGGCCGGCCGGGTGGCACAGCGGTTGAGTTCGCACGTTCCACTTCTTGGGCGGCCCGATCCCGGTTTCGCCGGTTCGGATCCCGGGTGTGGACATGGCACTGCTTGGCACGCCATGCTGTGGTAGGCGTCCCACGTATAAAGTAGAGGAAGATGGGCACGAATGTTAGCGCAGGGCCAGTCTTCCTCAGCAAAAAGAGGAGGATTGGCAGTAGTTAGCTCAGGGCTGATCCTCCTCAAAAAAAAAAGACTCCTGCCCGTAAAGCTAGAGGCAGGGAACCAGGAGGCACCATTTCCAAATAAAGCAAACACATGCACACACACACACATCCTTTATAAAGTCTCCCTGAGGCCACTTCTGAGCTGATGGTGAACCAGACTGGGCCTGACCTTTATGCGATGAACCCCCTGACATTTTACAGTGTGTCTTCTCCCCAGCCTCAGCTCCTGAGCCCCTCCGACGCTGCCGTTTACACCCAAAGCCCCAGGTCCAGAGGACCACTCAGACTTGCTCAGAAAGAGGAGGCAGGAGAGTTTGCTCTGGATGCTGCTGCTTTTCAAGCACAAGTCCCCGGTCTTGTGTCCCCACTGGAGGCCTTACAGTCCCAGATGTCCACTCTTTCACACTGTGCCCTGAGCGTTCTCATCTGAGGATGAGAGCTGCAGTAATAGGAGAAGCCTCAGCTTAGTAAGCTTTGGGGAGGAAAGTGGACATGGAGGATACTGGGACTATGACTGGATTTCAGGGAAGGTGCATTGAAAACTTCTGGCCATGGCAGTACCGCTCGGAGGCAGCAGATGTTTTTCTGGTGGCCTCCAGAATCGCTGAAGTGGCCTGTGTCTCTCGAGAGAAGCAGTAGGATGAACCTCCCGGGTCCTTGTGAAATTTTATATCCCGGGCTGCCAAGTGCTCTGCCCAGCTAAGTGGCAATAATCTGGCTTCTCTGTCTGAAATCCATGATTGTATTTTAATAGCGAACCCCTCAAACAAAATGCTGAAGGAAAATGATCAGAAAAGAGATTTGATGTCTTCCAAGGCAAGGCTCTCTTTGTCCCTTTTCACTATCGTTTCAGTAAAAGGGGTGGTAGCAGATGTGGGGGTCACATACAAGTTTGGTTTGCCCAAACGTGGTTCTGAATGTCTTCTTCCAATCGCTAATTCGGGGGAGGTTCACCTTGGGGCTATTAACTCCTGTGGGGTCCATAGCAGGTTTCAGGGGTTCTGTGGACTTCCTGAGGTTAATTGTACATGGAATTTTGTGTCCAAGCTTCTGGGCATTTTCATGGGGAAAAGCTCCGTAGTACTCATTGGATACTCTATGGGGTCTGCACTCCCTCCACTATCCCAAAGGTTGGGAAGGAGACTCACAGATTCCCTAAGTTCTGGGAAGTCAGGGAGCTGTGGAGAGACTTCTTAGCAGGCACTGATCTTCCCTTTCACCTCAGTGGACTTCCATTTCCTCATCTATAAAATCAGGTGACAGTTGCAGCTGTGTGAAGAGCTCTCAGTCCTTCTCTTCCAGGGTGGGCTGTCAATAAATCATGCCTAACCTAAACAAATCACAAGGGAGCAATATAGGTATGTTCTATAGACATGTGGCGATAATGCCAGAAGAATCGTTGTGAAAAGATTCAAAGTGGTTATCCTAGGGAGCAGGGAGATGGCTAGGGGGTGTCAGGGGACTGATATTTGTATAAAAAGCCTTACAGAGCCATCTGACCCTTTAAACCACGTACAAGTGTAATTTGATAAAATTACCAACTGAACTTGAAAATTAAAAGCAAAATTAATTAAAAACACTGAGGCAAAGAAATGAAATAGAACAACAAAAAGTATGAGATTGAACCAGCTTAAAAAAAAAAAATCAAAGTCTTCTTTTAGCTTTTAAAGACCACAACTGGCTGGAGTAGGAAGTGCCCAACTGTGATAAGAGAGCAGATTGCTGGTCAATTACATTTTCCTGCAAATCAATTGCCGAGAGAGAGAGGGGATGGGAGAGTCTTCCCCTTCCAGCTGTACCCTGTGACCAAGAAGCCCGGAGGCACTGGGAGAGGCTAGGAGAGAGGGACTTGGGAGTTGAAGAGTCCCCTTTGTTGGAGGTGTCCCCTGAGACACCCTGAGTCTCAGTTGGGGGCTCAGTCTCCTTCTGGAGGTGCAGAGGAGGTGTGCAGGCAGCGCAATGAGAGCACGGCTCTGCAATGACTTTTTAGAAACTGTGTTGATGTAGGAAGGAAGGACCTGTGGTGTGAAGGGTGGAGGAGGAGGAGTAGGTGACTTTCGTTACATTCCTGGCAGCACTTCTCCTACACATTCCTACCACCCCTGGGATTCTAACCCAGATGAAGGTGGCAGCTCCCTCAAAGAAAACTTTTCCTTTTGAGACTCGTTTTCTGCTCTTTATGGACTGTCGTGAGCCGTTCTCCAGGATATGTTGTTAAGTGGGAAAAAGCATGATGCAAAACAGTGTCTCCAGTATGCCAACCATTTGGGTGAGGAGAGGAGAGAAAGAATAGAAATGCCTGTGTGTGTGTCGTCAGACTTCGTGCTGTGAAGGGGTTCACGGTGACTGCGGAGACTGGCTGTCTCTAGAGGAAGCAGGGAGGTTGTGGGGAAGGAAGAGATTCCAGCCTTGATGGCTTTTGGGTTTTGAGCCTTGGGAATTTATTACCTATTTGGATAATAAGATCTGGCTTCTCTAAGATGTCTCGAGGGGCCGGCCTGGTGGCGCAGCAGTTAAGTTTGCACGTTCCACTTCTCACTGCCCGGGGTTCGCTGGTTCGGATCCTGGATGTGGACCTGGCACTGCTTGGCAAAAGCCATGACGTGGCAGGCGTCCCACATATAAAATAGAGGAAGATGGCCATGGATGTTAGCTCAGGGCCAGTCTTCCTTAGCAAAAAGAGGAAGATTGGCAGTAGTTAGCTCAGGGCTGATCTTCCTCAAAAAAAAAAAAAAAAAAAGGATGTCTGGGAGGCTTCCCCTCAAGAAGCCCTTCCCAAACCATGAGCCCCTGCACCAACCCGCTGCCTGTGCCTCCCACCCTTGGGAGCATGGTTGCTCAGAGAAGCAGTTGTTCTGACACAGACTGAAAAAGTTTTAATTTCTGGGCATCCACCTCCTTTTCAATTTACCCCTTTCAAAATAAAATCTGTAGTGTTTTCTCTAACTTGTTCAAGCTCAATTATACTGACTTGCTTTGTTTTGTTCTTTGCAGGATCCAAGTGGACCTATATTGGTAAGTAGAGATCTTAAATACTTTTTGGAGGGATGGCTGTATCTAATGAGAAAGCCAGAAATGCCATGATCTGTGGAGATTATTTTGGGGGTTTGAGACAAGCAGTTCTGGTGCCGTTAAAAGAGGGCACAAGGACTCTCTGAAGATCGCTCCATACAGGTGGCATACAGCACTTTTTCCAGCAGATGGGCCTGCTCTGTGCACTTGAACTGTGAGTCAGAGCCTTAAGGCTTCCAGATTCCTGCAAGGATTTCTCCCAAACCTCCCAGGAGAAGATGCCTAGGTTATCCCCAGACTGCAAGGACGCTGGGCAGGAGAGAGACTTTCTCCTCAGTACGACATTGATCCAACAATAAACAAAGAATAAAGGGCTCCTTTCTGAAAGTTTGGCTCAGGCCCCAGGACGTACACTGTCAGTGTGTCTAGAATTAACTTCTTGTTGCCATGTTTGTAAGCAAGTAATGGACGAAGTGGTGATGGTCAGTTTTTAGTACAAGAGGGATGCTTGTCTTAAATGGTGAGAGAGGGACATCAAGTGTGCAACGGGGTTTCCATGGGATTGGGTTAACAACGGCATTAGCCCTCTGTGGCAGACCTGCAAGATAAGCAGCTGGAAATTGGCTCAGCTGGTGTGTTGCAATGAATTGGAAATTTGGCCATGAGTTAGAGTGGGAATGGGAAGCCAAAAACTTGGGCCCACTGGCAAGTACAGGAATGTTAATAATGTCTTGATAGGGACAGAGTCACAAGGGATGTGAAGGATAGATTATAATGGTGAGCAGGAGGGTGGAACCCGCCTCGTTGGCACAGGAAAGGTGGTGACAGGCAGGGAAGTAGATTATTACAGTGGAAACAGAATCCAGAGAAAGATCTGACTTAGATTTGCAAAAGTTAGCCTTTGGATATTTGTTAGCCCAGGAGGCGTAGAAAAATCACTGAACTAATCGACCTTTACCTACAGGCCAAGGTCTCCTTGGCTCTAGCATTGCATTGCTCCATCATTACTAATGTCCTTTATGTACTTATTATGTGCAAGGCTCGTTGCTGAGTGGGTGAATAATTAGAAGGGTAGGCTGTGGTCTGTTGCTGGGAATCACTTAAAACTCACAATTCAAAGCAGAATATAATAGGTAATAATAACAGATAATGAATAAATGGTTCCGTGCTCTGATGGTTCAGAGGAGGACGAGAGTGCTAGAGCTGGATGGTCAAGGAAGCCTTCTTGAAGGAGGAGGGCTGTCACCTGGACCTTAGAGGGTGGGGAGGATTCAGTGTGGTGGGGAGGAAGAACTGTTGGCCAAGATGATGACATCACATGAGTGGAGGCAAGAAAGAGCAAGATGGTATTTGAGGGAAAACTCGTAGAGAAGGAGTTATAGAGGAGTGATGGACTCTAAGGTCCAAAAGATAGGTGGGGTCAATCAGGGGAGGCATGCGGGGGCAGGCCAGGCCTGTCCCACATTGTCCCGTAGGTGGAGGGGCAGGGCGTGATCTGCGTTTTAGGGAGAGTAACATGGTGGCTGGGGGTGGAGGGGGAAGGATGGGAGGGAGCAAGGAGGTGTTGGGCCTTTGTAGAAATCCCGTTCTGTGTCTTAATGTCCAGTTTACGGTGATGGCAGTAAGAGAGAAGGGCAGAGCAAGAGACCTGACTGAGGGAGAATGGGCAGAGTCTGGGCCTCAGGGCTCCTTGGGCAGGTTCAGTGTATGGGAGGTGACAGGAGCAGGGCGGACCTGGAAAGAAGGCGAGACTCGTCCTGGGCCTTATTCCCAACGATCTTGAGTGAGCCACGCTGAGTAAGCCGTGCACGCCCTCTGGGTCTCGCTTTCCCCATCTGTAACCTGAGGAAGGAGAGGTTTAGATCAGTGTTCCGCAAACTGGCTCAGGGTGACCTATATCAGAATCACCAGGAATGCCTTCCAAATATGCAGATTTCTGGGCCTAAGGGCTGGACCTGGGAGCGGAAGGGAACCTGAAAAACCTGTCTATTTCATGCACACTCCAAGTGATTCTTATGCACGCTCTGTTAGAAAACCTCTGATCAGATGGTTCCCAAGGCCTTTCTAGCCAGAGTCAGAGGTAACTTGCCCCATGGCCTCCCAGGTATAGTGGAAACGCAAATCAAGTCACTTCAGGGGTCCCTGCCTCTCTGTGACAGCCCCCCAGGGCGGAGTAAGATGGTTATGGAGAACAGAGAGACACTGCATCATGAAGGTGTGGGAGGAAAATCTTACTGCCACTTAGTCATGACGTGGTGTTCCCTGAGGGTGAGCTTCTCTGTCCAGCAGGGCGTCAACCAGACCAGAAGCATTTCTTCCTGACCGCCAGCCCTCTGTCCCTCCCACCTCGCACAATTAGAGCAGCTCTTTGCTGAGGAAGCAGAGGGCAGAGTCTAATGCTGCACGACATGCATGGGGTGAGCACAAAGGCAACTCTGGCTTTTTATTAGTGAAATGAACACACGCGACGTGGAGTCAGCGCTCCCCAGTGGGGGCCAGTGAAGGAGGACAGATGGAGGCCAGCTAAGGAGGCAAACGGGTCCAGGCTGGCAGCTGGCACCTGTTCTCAGAGTCACACAGGTAAACGGAGGGCCTGGCGTAGGCGCTGGGGAAAACAGTTCCAAACAGTAAGGGCTGCCTTGAATAGGGCAAGTCCCACCCAGCGCCACGTGCTAGTTTTCCCAGGGTGCAGACCTCAGCTGCTTTGCATGCAGATGCTGCTGAGTCATCCTGATCCAGCGGCCTCCTGCTGCCTTGCACAAGATAGGACTTCTAGAAACACATGGAAAGAACTCTGCCCTCATCCCCCTCCACACTGAGTCAGCAGGCTGACTTCCTGGATGGTCCCCCTGGAGACAGAAAGGCCATCTAACAGCCCAGATGGGGCCAACCCTGCCCCCTGCACTCCTCCTGGGTGGCTGAAGGAGCATCTGGATATGTGCTGGGTTTAGAATTGCTGAGTGGGCCTTCCCCCTGGAAATCAGCCCAAATCAATCCTGCTGGGCTTCACCAACTCTGAACCGGAGGGCGACTGTACGTCAGGTTGTCACGTGGGCTGAGGATAAACTCTAGTCTGCTGAAGTGAATGTGTGCTGTTAGAAGTCAGGATAGTGGGTGCCCTTGGGGTGCAGAGGTGACCAGAAGGAGGCACGAGGGGTGCTGGTCATGTTCAGTTCCTTGATGTAAGTGCTGTGCTCGGTTTGTGAAAATTCATCAAGCTGCTCACTTACGATACAGACACCTTTTCTGTGTGAATATTATGTACAATAAAAGAGTTAAAAAATTCCAGCTGGCTGGGAGAGTCATCTTTACCCTGATAGTTTTTTTTTAGCCCTCCCCCGAGAAAAACCAAAAAAACCCCTTACTGCGTTCAAAACAACAGAGCAACCGAAAAGAATGACTGTGTTAGAACTAACAACCCGAGAACACGTCATGTGAGCAGAGAATGGGCACCATGCTCCATCCTTGAGGATACCAGACATTGCTTTGGTGCTCCTCAGAAGTGAGCTAGTTCAGAAATAGACAAATACCACTGTTTGCTAGAGATTTGGGAGAAATAAGACAAACCTTCAAAGGAGGTGGGATGGAAGGGACCATGGAAGTCAAGTGCTCCTCCTGGAGGGGGAGTCCCACCTTTTGCCCAGCCAGGGCCCCGTGGGGCATCCATCAGCCCAGCCCCTCCCTAGTCTGGTGCAGGGAACTCTGGAACTCTGGACGGTGGCTTGGCCTGGGGGGTGCTGGGCAGCAGGCTGCAGCTGCTCCCAGGCCCTCCTGCCCATCTTCTCTGCTGTGGCTGGACGGCCCTCGGCTCTGGCAGGACTCTGTGTGACCCGGGTGCTGACACTGTTTTCCTCACGCTGTTCTCCTTTCTCCCAGGTGATAGATTCTCTGTCTTAAAGAACTTCCTTTGAGAATCAGAAAGGGATCCTCCCTCAGGGCAAACCTCAGTGGTTTTCTAGGCTCCCACCTCCACCCACCTTCTGTCCTGAATCTGCTGGAATATTAAGTTGCTATAAGTGAACTTTCCCTGGCGCTCAGGACATCCTTCCAAACCAGAACTAGAAATGGAACACATGGGAGGAGGCTAAGAGGAAAAACTCTTTGCTTTCTATTCTTTAGTCGTGATAAAGGCACACTCAAATGCAGTGTGAGGAACAGACAGTCAGAGCTAAAGGGAGAACTGAGAACGGCAGTCAGGGAGCACGTGCAATGAAAAGGCTGATTTAGTTAAGGAGAGCTCTTGTCTTCACCAAAGGCAGAGAGGCTTAGCCAACTCCGAACACCCCAGCGGCTTCTCACCCACTGCAGCTGCCACCCTGAGGATGAATGAGAAGAGGCACAAAGCACTCCCAGGGGAAAGAGCCAGAAAAGGCCAGAACATGTTTTTCATACCAGGAAACTGAATCTCTATCCCTGTGTCCTGGAGATTTCCCTCGAGGCTTGCCAGCCAACCCACTCTGTGCTGTAGTTCCAGTCACTTCTACTTGAAGTTGTGACATCCAGGATCTGTTTGGTTGTGGTTGGTCCACCCACTCGTAATTACTTCTCATCTTTCCCAAGTTACAGAATTGAGGTTTGTCTGTTCCAGGAGATCTTGGCCTGTAGCTGCCAAAATGCCTGCACTTTAGTGTTCCCAGCTGGCCTTACCAGCTGGGTGAAAAGATAGGAAAGCTAGCCTTAGTTCCTAAAGGCAGGTGGAGTGGCACGGGGTGGGGTCGGGTGGGGGGGTGTAAGGCAGAACACCAGGAGGAAGAAGCAGAAAGCATACAGAGCCCAGAACTAGGCAGACCTCCTGGGGAATATGTGCTAGGCTACTTTCTGGCAGAATGGCATTAGGAAAGTAACTTAACCTCTCTGACCCTCGGTGTTCTCAACTGTGAAATGGGAGTCATAGCATCTACCCTAGTGGTTCTCAGCAGCATCAGCATCACCTGGGGCTCGGGACGCCCTTCCCAAACACTAAGAGCTAGAAGTGAAACACAAGGAAGGAGGCTGGCACGAAAAACCCAAACCCTTCATCTCCTGTTCTTTAGCCGCAATAAGGCACCATGTGTGACTGGGTTAGAAATGCAAATTCTTGGACTCATCCCAGATCTATGTACGAATCCAAAACTCTGGGGCTGAGCCTCACAATCTGTTCTAACAAGCCCACCAGGTGGTTCTGGTGCACACTCAAGTTTGAGAACCACTGCTGTGCTTCCTAGGCTTGTGGTGAGGATTAGATGAGAAAACAGATGGAGAGAGGCTAACAGTGCCTGGCGCTTCGTCAGCACTTGGTAAAGCTAATCCTCACTTTCTGTCCCTTCGCCTCGCAGAGTTATGGTGGAATTATATTAGGTAATATGTGGGAAAATGCCTTTTAAACGCTACAGCACCAAACAAACACAAGTTTTGTCAGGCAGGATCTGCTTCTTCATGCTTTTCTAAATTGCCTGAGTTTTTAACAGTGAGAAGGTAGCTCCTTTTATATTCTGAACAAATGAAGAGCGTTTCCTTTGCGAGAAAGGGATTCAACAAAAACACAAGGGCTCCAAGCCCTCTCCCAAGGGCCTCACAGGCCGGAATGTTCTTTCTAGCCTTGTCCTTCAGACCAGGTGAAGTCAGATCAAATCTCCCTGGTGCTTTCCTGGCCTTTAGGCACCAGATATCCGGTTCCATAGCCATGGCCACCTCAGTCATGCAGCTGAAGTCACCAGAGAGCAGGTGGTGCCCTCTGCCTCCTCATCCAGCTGGGCTCCACTTGCATCTCAGCATCTGGGCTGAGCCTTGATTTAAGGCTTCCCAGTTGGAGTTCTGAACCTAGGCAGAAACCTACCCAAGCCCAGCCCTGTGCAGGGACCCTGCCCACTGGAGGCAGTCAAGTCTTGGAACCACAGGAGAGCTGGCTGGGAGAGCCGAGAGTACGTCCTGCCAGGCCTCAAACTGTGTTCGAACTTGCTCCTTCTGCTTTGTGCTGGTCTTGAGCCCCAGCTATTCAGGTGAAGGCAGGCAGGGTATATTCCTTCAGGAGCCCATTAAACCCTTGACAGCCCATCCTCGGCATGGGGAGAGAGAGGAGCCCGTGGGGGTAAACCAGCTCAGAAGAAAGATTTAAAGCCAAAAGGCTAAACTCAAAGCTGGTGTGTGAAGGTGGCTCCAGGCAGGGACTAGAAAGTCTGGTTTTCCATGAGAAAGAGACTGGATCAGAGATTGTTTCAGCAGGATCTGCAGTCTCCTGGCAGGGAGCAAGGGCCCTCCTTCTTGGTCTGCTACCGTCTTCCTCTGTGGTGGCAGCCATGGGTGTGAAGGATGCAGGCCCCACTGTGGAGCCCAGGAGCCCAGCCAGACTCCTCCAGGGGCCATGCCACGTGGCCAAGAAAGAGAGCGCCTGCTGGACAAAGACCATATTTCATTGATTCTCAGATACACACCTTTTCTACATTTTAGCATCTCTGAAACTGGGATATATCTTATCATCACTGGCATCTAGAAGCAAGGAAATATGGTAGTTGTTCCACAAGTACTCACTGAGAAGCACCCTGTTAGATGCTAAGAACACAAAGAAAGGAGCTGAAATGATTAATTTCAACAATAAATAGTGAAAACAAAGGGAGTGGCAAAAAAGTGTAAAATCAATGGCTAGTTGGCATGCCGTCCCAAGTAGCATATAGGAATGGTGGGGCATTGTATTAGACTTTGAATGGTAACTTTCTGAGTTTCAGTCAATCCGCAGTTCACATAGACTTCTTGGTGGTTTGGGATCAGTATTATAAGCATTTATAAACAAAGCAATTTAGGTGCTATTTTTTTAGTTTACAAAAGTTTTCTTTTAAGGAAGAAGCTTTCCAATGACCTGACAAGCATTTGATTTATGCCAACCAGGAAGGAACAATACTAGCTGCCACCTCCTTGTGTCTACAAAGGTTGACTCAGAACTGGTATAACTCTACATAAAATAGTTTGTTTAGCTCATCTTATCTTTTTAAATGATTTTACAATCACTAAGTTGTGACTGGATCGGCTGTGTGACTTCTGGATGAACTGGCTGAGACGCATCGGGGTCTCGTAAGGATGCCTGTGGATTCAGGGCAAATGGTTCATGCTGCCCCCACCTCTGGGGCAGGTGGTTCAGGAAAGGCTCCTTGGTTATGATGAGAGTGAGATTGACACATAACAGGAAATGGTGACATTGGCAGATGGTGCCTGGTACTTTCATAGGGTGGCCCCTCCTTGGTGCCCCATCTTGTGGGAACTGCATGAGAAGTGGAGAAATGAGAAAAGGTGATTCTGAAGTTTGTGTAACAAAGATGTTTTGTAGCAAGTCTGAGGCAGTTGTGTGAAGGACTGTTTCCCCTTTTGGCTTTGGCACCAGGAAACCCAGAGGCAAACTGGTGGCTCCAACTTGAGCAACTGTCTATTCTCCTATGACCTGCAAATCTAAAGATTCTCCCTTGATACTGCCCTTCTAGTTTATACAAGTTGATATGTGTTTTGTCTGCTCCTGAGCCCAAATGCTGTAACAAATAGAGTTCTGGAATTTTTATTTGGAAGGGACTTTTTTATTCTGCCTCCCTCTATGGATACCATTGTTTAAAAGTTTTAACAAATTAATACATTAATGAAATAGTTAACTTTTCTCTTTTTTTGTCAATCAAAGATAGATATAAAAACCAATCCAAGTTTTCAGTTAGCCCAAGATCATTGGTTCACGTTCATTCCACAAACATTTATTGAGCGAATACTAAATGCCAAGTGTTGGACCAGGTGCTAAGGAAATGAAGAACAAGGTGCGGTCCCCACTATGAGAATGTAGGAGGGGACAGTGAATTAGACATGGCCTTACAATACAGAGAGATGAAGCATGGAAGGAAGAGACCTCACCTAGTGTTTTGGGGAAAGGACTATAGAAGGCTTTCTGGAGGAGGAGATGTGTAAGCTGAGACCAGGAGGACATGGAAGAGCTAGCCAGGCGAAGGGCAGAGGATGAAAGGGCGTTAGGGGCAAAGGGACAAATTGTGCAATGATCACTGAGGCTCGTATGTTCTGGGGACTACCAAGGAGCTCAACAAGGAGAGAGGGGACTAGGAGACAGGCCAGGGTCAGAGAGAGGAGTTTGTGAGCCAGCCGAGTTGGGACCTCATTCTGGTGGCAGCAGGGGATTGCTGGAGCATTCTAAGTAGAAAACTGAGGTGATCAGACAAGCATTTTAGAAGGATCATCCCGGCCACAGGGTCGAGAGTGGATTGACTGTGAAACACTGGAGGAAGGGAGATCAGAGGGATGTGGGAGAAGGGGTTGGGGGTCTGAACCAAGGAAGAGGCAATGGGAGTCTTGACATGTTGGTATAATTCGGTGAGAAATGTACACACCTAACAGAAGTGTAGACACAATGCAGCCTGATTGTGGACGAGGGCCTGTCTCTATTGGGCTTCACGACGTATTCAGATCGCCATCCAGACTGCCATTATTGCCTAGATGGGACCGGACTGGGGAGCACTGATGTAGCCAAGCCCCACCCCCATTTACAGATGAGGGAAGGGAAACTCAGAGCTGTCAAGTGGCCCAAACAGAGCATGAGGAGCCAGGCCAGGAGCAGAGCCGTGTCTCCTGATTCCCGTCTCATGTGCTTTCCCAGCCATTTGGCAGATGCTTATTTTATACCAAGCATTGCGTGCCGTTCACTACACATCATGACATTGTGTAAAAGCCATTGAGGAAATGCAATGACTTTTTAAAAAAGTAAATAATGTAGACTTGCCAGAAACAAATCATGCCAAATTAACTTGCTTTTCTTCCTCTCATCAGGATAAAAGGCTTAGCGGTTAAAGAAAACACAATAGACTTAATGCCTGTTTGACATAAATAAACATTTGATACGGTTCCTTGTGACACACTCATGGGACATGTGGATCAAAGAACTAGTGTGCTTGCTAGGAAAAAAAATCAAAAGAATCCAGACATTGTTACTGTTGGCAGCACGCAGCTGGGAGAGATGTCGGGGTTCCTCTAGGGATGATCCTGAATCAATACGCTTTTCGGGTTCTTAGGGAGAGGACGGACAGCTGAAGGAGAGTGGTGATTGGAATCAGAAAGATCAGTGATGGAAGGGAGAACAGGGAGGAGAGGACACACATAAGTACAGAAGCACGCCAGGAGGCCAGGCAAAGTGAGTGGGCTGGGCTGCAGGGCAGAAAGTAGCATCTAGTGAGCAGTACCGTGTGCGTGCAGCCCATGGCGGGAATAGAGCCCAGGCTGCCAAGACTGAAAGGAAGAGGAACGTTGGCCACTGTGCTCGGTCCTTCTGGTTATTCAGGAAGGAGATGAAGGTGCGCATGTGCCACCACAGCCATGTTCATACTTGTATCTACCTTCTTAGATGTGTCTGTACCCACACACACTCACACCTCCATCTCTACACAGTGCACTTGGAGTAAGCTCTCTGCTTGTTTCTGAGGGTCAGGTATGTGCATTCACAGCTCCTGCCTGGAGAGGTGCTCAGGTGAAACCTTAAAGCAACTCCTCTGTTTCCTTTTGGCAGCTCCCCAAGAGTCTCCCAGCTCTTGATAAACCTTTCAGTGTGATGCTTAAACTCGTCCATCAGCAAGGATAAAGTAGGGAATGTCTGCATCACTGACTAAGATTGAGCGTGCAAGGTGTGCAAGTAAGACTGAGTGTGCAAAGATGCCTGGTCAGAAAATTTGTTACACTCTGGTAAAAAGTGGAGAATTGCGGGAATGTTATGCTCTCCTTTCACAGAACTGCCTCTCGAAGCACACGTACCTCCTGGGTTAATAACAAGCGCTTATTTCCAGTGAAGATCAACTTGTCTGATTACCACTGAGCAGTTTTTCCCTCCATGGTGGTTTCTTAGCACAAGGCTGCTGCAAGCAGGGCAGTGTTCTAGGGCCTCAGAGGGGTACGGGATGAGGAAGGAGCCATTTCTAGCCTCAAAGAGAGTTATCCGGAAGGGGACATACCTACACAGCATGTGGGGGCGACACCCTCCCCCCTACAGGGGCTGCTCGGGCAGGTGCACAGAGCCCAGCCCAGGGGAAATGTTCAGGAAACATTTGTTGAGTGAATGAAGAAAGAACAGTTTAGCTCTCTAATTAGTTTTGGCTCCGGGAGTCAGGAAAGGCACCAGGGACAAAATGGCATTTGATCTGGGATGGTAGGATTTCAGAGGCGAAACCAGTCTGAAATGAAAAGCTGCCTCACCATGTGTATCTCATTAGAGGTAAAAGGAGACACATAGGGAACCCTAGATTCCGGTGAGGTGAAAGGGAGAACTTGCTCTAAAAGGTTGGACAACAGCCCCAAAGAACAAAAGGAAGAATCGAGACTATTCAGTTCAGAAGGGCCGGGGAACCAGCACGTCTGGGAGTCCATCCCATCCAGACACTAATCTTACACTACCACATTTGTTCCTCACAACAGCCCTGTGAGGTGGGTACTGCCATTTTCACTTTGTAAGTGAAGCTCAGGGAATCTAAGAGCTGTGCCCAAGGTCACACAACTAGTAGGTGGCAGAACTATGATTGGCAGCTTGATCTGATGGCTCCAAAGCCCTTGGCCTTCCCACTGCACTTCATGCCTCTCTGGAAAGGAGACAGAAGTAGCCTGGGTGTAGGTTTTTAGGTGTGAGAAGAACCATTGAAAAGCAAGTTTTCTCCCTTTAAGGGAAAACTGAGGGAGTAGCTTTAAATAGCAGCAATAGATTAGATATCAGAAAGGCAATCCTCATTGGGAAAGCTGGTAACTGAAGAACTGGGTGAACCCAGGGTCAATGTTTAGGGGCCAGTCGGCTTTCATTTTAGTTCAGGTTCCACCCTGGGTAACTGCAGCAAGTTCTCGTCTTTTATCAGATCCCTCCTTTTGCTATTTCTAGACTCCCCAGGGAATGTTGACAAGGTCACAAAGCCCTCCATTGCTGCTTCTCTCCTCTAGCTTTGGACCATTGCCCAGGGCTTACCTGCTGGTCCCCTCACCACCTCATAACTGGTGTCGCTGCCCAGGCTCTGCACACTCCAAGCGCGTCGGGAGGCTGCCGTGGTGGAGAGCATGACTGTCAGGGTCAGAGCCAGCGTGTGACTTTGGGTGGGCCTCGGTCACCTCATCTACTCAATGAGAACATAGTACCTACGTGGTAGGGTCTTTATGCATATTAAATCAATACAGATATGTTGAGCATATAGAGCGGCGTTGGCAAACTATGGCCCACCAGTCAAATGCAGGCCACCACCTGTTTTCGTAAATAAAATTTTCTTGGAACACAGCTATGCTCGTCCATCTGCATATTCCCTATGGCTGCTTTTGCACCAGCGGCAGAGGTGGGGAGTACTGACAGAGACTGCAGCCTGCAAAGCCTGAAATAGTTACTAGCTGGCCTTTTGCAGAAAGTGTCAGCCAACCTCTACTACAGAATTATGCCCGGCCCACAGTAAGTGCTCATTAAATAACAGTTAAAAAAAATAACTCATTAGGCCTTGGAGTTTAACAAAATTTGATTGTGATCCTGGGATGAGACAAGGCACTTACAGCCTTAAAGGAAAATCTGAAACAGGTATCTCAGTCCTCAGCACTGCCTGAGGGCAACCGGCAACCATCATCCCTTTCCCAGGGGGCCCTACCATCGTGTTGTAGGCCCTGGCCTTGCTCTGCTGGCCTGGAGTCGTCCTGACTGTGCTTGCTCTTCCCCAAGGCCAGAGCCCTATTCCTCTTCCCTGCCCCAGGGTGACTGACAGTGAGAGCGCCCAACTCCTTCGAGAAAAACCTCCTCCTCAGTATGTGATCTGCTCCCTGCTTCCTCATGGCCGAGACGAGGCGCTCACAATAGTCTGGTCCAGGACTTCTCGGCCTCTGCAATACTGACGTTTTGGGCAGCATACTGCTTTGCTGTGAGGGGCTGTCCTGTGCACTGTAGACGTTTAGCGGGGTCCCTGGCATCCCATCTACCCACTAGATGCCAGTAGCATTCCCCGAGTTGTGACACCAAAAATATCTCCAGACGTCGCCAAATGTCCTGAGGGGCAAAATCCCTCCTGATGAGAACCACGGGCTTAGTCTGAAATAACCCTGCAGGCGGGGCAGCAACATTTCCATCCAGGACAGCTAAATTCATATTTATAGAAACAGTGTTCTTTGCAAGGTCACAGACCTGTTAAGATCCACTCAGTTTGTATCACTGGATCACTAAACTGATCGCCCACCATCTCTGCCTGAAGCACCAGCCTGTGGATTATTTGGGCTCGGGCCAGGCTTTCCCAGAAACGCTGGGTAGTTCCCCGCCTCATGTCTGTGTAACTAAGAAGGCTTATCCAAGTGCTCTGTCCCTCAACATGGGGAGGACCTCCCAAGGACAGATTTCTGGTCCCTCCTGCAGAATGTGGAAAATGCTTATGAACACCCCGCCTGCCCCCCACCCGCCTTGTCCCAGGCCAGTTTTCCAGCTTCAGTTTTTATATCCGATTCCACCTCAAGTGACAGGAAGAAACTGCTGGCAGCCTGAAAATAATAGTTTATTCATTGACTCACTTATTCTTTTGACCAGTCCTTAATGATGCCCTTTGTGGGCTGGTCGCTGGGGATCAGAGACAAGCACGACGCAGCCCTTGCCCTCAGTGGGCTGGTAGTTGAGGGACAAGCAGGCATGTGAACAGGTAATTACAATGGAGCAAATCAAGTGCCATGATAATGTGCCCTGGTGCTGTGGACGCAGAGTGGGGACAGAAGTCCTCAGTTTGGGGCAAGGGTCAGCCCTGCCTGAAGAGCTGATTCTTGAAAGACAAAGGAGTTAGCAGGGGAAGGAGAGCGTGTGAGGGTTTCTGTGCATTTTAGGGATGCGGATGGCGTTCCATCGCAGGCAACAGAGATCCAAAGAGTGGGTGAACGGATGCTTGTGGCGCAGTTAGACCCAGGATGGCACAGCCCACGTTTGAGGAGTGGTTTTGAGAGACACTTCTCCCTGGGTCTCCTGTTGCAGCATGGCTGGGAGCAGAGGCACTGACAGCTTTTGTTCCAGAATATCTTTTCAAGGATATTTATGTAGCAAATAGTCTGGCAAGATAGAGATAATGTCTCCCTCCAGGTCAGAAAGCAGATTTGTTTGCTGTCCAGTAAAATAAAGATAATGTCTCCCCTGGGGGCAAAGGTTGGGCAGGTTTGCTAACCACTCCCTTTAAAAGACTGGGGCTTCCTAAGCTCCGAGTTCCTCAGCTATAACTCCGAGCAGCTTGCATGGGCAGGTGTCACTGGGCCCTCATTGCATCAGCCTATGGAACGGGGGCTTGGGAAACAGGTGCAAATGTCACTCTGCTACCGCTGAGTATTAGACTGTCCTTTGTCTCTGACTCAGGAGTCTCGTGTCTTCGCCAGTATCCATAAAACTGTGGCAGGTTAACTGGTTATTCTGAGTGGGGTCCTAGGACTCCTCCTACCATGTTTTGACAGGTTGTAGTGCGGAAGGCAAAGGCTGGAGAGGGGGGTGGGATCACGAGAGTCTTGTGGGCTGCACTACAGACCTTAGGATTAATTCAGTTTTTAAAAAGACACGTGAAAGAATAAAAGAGTTGGGGTCCAAGGGAGAGGAGAGGAAGGAGCAGACTGTGATTCCAGGCTTTTGGTGCGGTGGGTGCTACCATCAGCTGAGCTAGAGAACCTTGAAGGAGGTGGAGGTGATTTTGGAGGGAAGAGGGTGAGAGAGGAAAAGATACTGAGTTTGGTTATTTTTAAATTATGTGTTTGCCTGTCTGCCTCCCCCTCCAGCCATGTCTAATTTCAGGAACCCACAGAGCGTCCAGTGGGGGCGTCCAGTAGGCAACTGGTCTGGAACTCAGGAGGAGACCCTCAGCAGGGCAGAGGTGGTATTGAAGCCACGGGAAGGGATAGGATCATCCCAGGGGAGTGTGTGTGAGAGAAGAGGAGCGAGTGGAGGACAAAACCACGGGGTCAGCTGATATTAAGGGGCAGGTAGCTACAGAGAGCTGAGAAGGGGCGGGAGAAATGGGAAGACAACTCAGATAAGGCAGTGTCCCCAGAAACCAGGAAAGGAGAGGCTTCAGAAGCGAGTGGGTGGGCACTGGGCCAAGGGCTTCAAGAAAAACAAGGACAGAAGAGTCTATTTGAATTCAGCAGGATGTGGGCCTGAAAGTCCGAGTCCCAGAGCAGTCAGATCTGAATGGGAAGTAAAGATGCAGAAGTGAGCAGTGTACACAATTCTTGTAAGATGCTTGGCTGCGAAGAAGGGAGAAATCAGAGCGGGAGCGAAAGGGGAAGTACTCATCCTAGTAAATAAACATTAGAAGCCCATGACGAAATAATTTGTTCTGGGCACATTCAACTTAGATATCCTGGGTTGTCCCTGAGCTGCTGTCTAACTGCTGAATCAAGTCATGGCTGCTCACCCTCTGCCTTCCACTTTTAACAAAGATGAGTGCTGAGAAGGTGGATGGGGAGAGAGAGGGAGAGCAGAGCGGCTTTTTGTCAGTCGGGAGAGACAGCTACCGATGATGACAAGCATGTGTGACATTTTCAGATCTCTCTGCCAGGGAAGGAGCCTGTCACAAAAGCAGCCTCTGCCCACGTTATTTGCTCTCCCACTAATTTCCTTTTAGTGCCAGAGAACGTTGCTATATCACCTTGTATGGGATATGCCTTTATCATCATTACTATTTGAAGTTTTCCCTTTTCATTCAGGAGCTTGTTGTGAATTACAGCTTCACTGACCCCCCCAGATCCTCGTTTCCAGAAAACCAGGCTATGTTTTCTCCATCTTCCTTTCATGCCAGCTCTATTCACAGCTTATTTTCTAAAACCCACACAGGAGAGACACCAATGCTTTATTTCAGTCAACAGCTATTTTATAGAAGAGAATAGCAATTTAACCAGAGTCAAATATTTAAACGTCAACAAAAAACAACCCTATGAATGGATAAATGAATTGTGGTATATCCACACGATGGAATATTATTCAGTTATAAAGAGGAGTGAAGTACTGATCTATGCTACAACATGGATGGACCTTGAAAACATTATGCTAAGTGAAAGAAGCCAGACACAAATCGTACTATTCTATTTATATGAAATATCCAGAATAGGCAAATCCGTAGACATAGAAAGTAGATTAGTGGTTTCCAGGGGTTGGGGGGAGGGGAGATGGAGAGTAACTGTGTAATGGGTGTGGGGTTTCCTTTGGGGTGATGAAAATGTTCTAGAGCTAAATAGCAGTTATGGTTGCACAACATTGTGAATATACTAAATGTCATTAATGGTAAATTTATGTTATATATATTTTACCACAATAAAAAACTAATTTTAAAAAAAAAAGCAGAGAGAGTAAAACGTCGTGGCTCCAGCCACAACACCGGCAATCTGATGAGGGCTTCCCAACGGCTTCTCTTGACTTTGGCTGCACATTGGAATCACCTGGGCAGCTTTTTAAAGCCACGTGTATCTGGATCCCACCCAAGAGCAATTGAACCAGATGGTAGGGACTGGGACCGGGGGCAAACTCAGAAGCCCTCGGAGATTCCAGTGTGCAGCCAGGGTTGGGAAATCCTGCTCTAGACCGGTGGCTCTCAAAGTGTGGTCCCCAGACTAGCATCATCAGCATCACCTGGGAACTTGTTAGAGATGCACATTCTGGGGCTCCACCCAAAACCTACTGAATCGGAAACTCTGGGGATGGGGCCCAGCCATCTGTGTTTTAACAAGCCTTCCAGGGGATTCTGATGCAAGCTAAAGTTTGACAACCACTGTTCCAAGTCTAAACCAAGTAAATCACAAATTTTCCTCAACCAATGAGCGTTTACTGAGCATCTACCATAAGTTTGGTTCTGTGATAGGTGTGAAAATATAGAGACCTACCTGGGCTCTCCTCAGACATCTAGTGGGTTAGATTCTTGGAAAAAAAGTCGTATATTAAAATGAGATGAGCCTTTTCATGGCTGTATAATATCCCATTGTATGTATACACTACACTTTGTTTATCCATTCATCTGTTGATGGGTACTTGGGTTATTTCCACCTTTTGGCTATTGTGAATAATTCTGCTATGAGCATTGGTGGACAAGTATCTGTTTGAGTTCCTGTTTTCAATTCCTTTGAGTGTATACCTAGGAGTAGAATTGCTGGATCATATGATAATTCTGTGTTTAATTTTTTAAGGAACCACCAAACTGTTTTCCACAGTGACTGCACCATTTTACATTCCCACCAGGAATGTACATTTGGGGTGATGGAAAAAGTTTTGGAAATGGATAGTGGTGATGGTTGCACAACAGTGTGAATGTACTTAATGCCACTGAATTCACTTAAACATGGTTAAAATGGCAAATTTTATGTCATGTATATTTTACCACAATAAAAAAAAGAGTAAAGAAATGAGATGAGCCATGAAAACAAGTTTAGAAAAGGAAGTTATGTTCCTCATAGTCAACACTGAATAATATTCTTTTTAAGGGGGGTAGAGCAGGACGTCTGGTTCAACTGTGGGCTTGGCAGTTTTACATCTGCCATGATTCCTTTGTGAATGGGTCAAAGAAGATCAAAGAGAATAACGTGTGTTGAGCGCTGACCAGTGACTTGGGCCTGGCTAGGTTTCATTATCCGGGTTGGGCTGTTAACACTTAGCAACTTGTCTGACTTATGAGTCGTTTGTTGATGCTGTTATCCAAGAAGCATCTGTTGAACACTCCGATGTGCCAGGCTGTGTGGTAGGAGTCAGGGATACAAGAATGAACGAGAGGAGCTGGGAGCCAAGTGCCGTGGTTCTCAACCTTCAGTGAGCATCTGAATCACCTGGTGGCTTGTTCAATGACAGATGCTGGTCACCACTTCTGCAGTGTCTGATTCGGTAGTTCTGGGGTGGGGCCCAAGAATCTGCATTTCTAGTGAGTTCCTAGATGGTCACGATGATGATGCTTGTCCAGGGACTACCCTTTGAGGATCGCTGGTCTACTAGGGTAGAAAGATATAAAATACTATTTTGAGAAGTGTAGGTGCTGCTAGGAGAGAGAAATGCAAAGCGCTCTACAGGAGCACCAAGGAGAGAGAAACACGTGGTCCTGCCTTAGTGGGTGAATGGGGCAGGGCGAGGGTGTTTCAGGGAGATGGGAAGCAGCTTGGCGTGTCTGAAGAGTGCAAGCAGCCCGGCATTGCTGCAATAAAATGTAGAAGTGAGAGCAGGCTCAGAGAAGTCCAGAGAGGTGGCGGTCCTGGTCTCTCCCCTCTCCCCAGCGATATTGGAGAGTGGTTATTGGAGAGGTAGTGGCCCTCTAGATATGGCAAGGTAGAGGGGAAGGACTTCCCAAGGGCCAGCAGAGAGCAGAGCTGGTGGCCCCAGTCTGGCAGCTCGCCTCTTCTCCCTTCCAGCCTGCACTATTGGTCCCACTGCCACGGCTACACCAGAGATGATGTGGCCTGGGCACTTTACCCAGTCTCAGTCTCAGCCCTCCCTCTCAAGCTGACCCAAACAAAAATGGAAATAATAAAGAGAAAAGTTTGATATAAAATATGGATTAAAGCATTTAGAAAACTTTTCTTTTTTTTTTTCTGGATCTATAACATAAAATCCAAGGAGGCAGAATGGGCCTGCGACGGCAGTCCAGCTCTCCACTTTATAAGTAATAAGGAACTCTGACCCTCTAGCCCTTTGCTCCCTGGCCTGGCCCAGATTCATTTGCAACATTAACAGAGGAAAAGCTTCAATGCCAGTTTGATCCCTTGGCCTGCGTTTGTTTATAGTAAAACCAGAAGACCTCATCCATCAATCATTAACTCCCACACTCCTGCTCCCCTCCTTTCCTTCCGGGCAGGATCATGGGCTTTATGCATGTGCTTCTTCACCTGACCGGCAGGAAAACAGGCAGAGTCAGCAGAATGTGGCCTTCTGCTCAGGGGGCCAGAATCCAGCCACGGTGGATGCTGTGGGAACCCTGTACTACCAACTGGCTGAGCCCACTGGACTGTTTTGAGAAGCTTTATATCTTTTAATCAACTTTGGAAGTGAACTGCAGGAGCTGTAAAATACATATTAAACATATTTTGAAAATGTGGCTTCCACATCCCAACAACATCCTGAGGATGTGTGACACTGAGATGGATTCAGAGGCTGCCTTCCCTTCTGCATGAGGTCCTGTGGCTTAGCTTGTTCTCTGTGGCTCCAACCACGGGACCATGACTAAGGGATGGATGACCCCCATAGGGAGGAGGGTACCAGCCATCTGAAAGCAAGACCTTTCCAATACACAGAGGAGTGTATATGAGCAGGTGCTGAATGATTCCACTCAGCCTTGTCCTAGGGCAGCGCCCAGCCCTGGACAAGGGGAGGCCAGATGAGTGCTGGGTTCCTTCTGAATCTCTACATCACGTACACATAAAATATACAAGCTCTCTGCTGCTGCAGGGCCTCTCAGCTTGCTGTGCCCTCTCTCTGGAATGCCATTCCTCTGGTTTTGCTCATATTTGGCTCAATCTCATCCTTTAAGTCTCAACTTTAATGGCACCTCCTCTGAGAAGCCTGCCTGTACTACCTGGTCCATAGTGGTCCCTTCCTTTGTCTCCATCACAGCCCCTGCTTATTTCCTTCACAGCACTGATTGCAGGTGCCATTACTTTATTCATGTATTGCTTTGCTTGTTTGCTAATTTGTAGTTTATTATCAGTCTCTTCCACTGGAATGTAAGCTCCATGAGGACAGAGACCAGTGTTCTCCATTGTATCTTCAGCACCTAATGCCATGCCTGGCACATAACAGGCACATTTGCTGAATAAATTAATGATTTAACTTCAGTGTTATTTAGCACTCCAAGCAGAGTATTTAGCAATTTTTCTCCTTCATTCAACATTTAAATACTCAATTTTTATTGCAAATATAATCTATTTTATTAAATGTGTCTTCGATTTTGGTACACAATCTGTGATCACTTGCATATAAATATATATACCAGGATGGGGTACATTTTTACTACAGTCAGATCCCCTTACAAAACAAACTTTGGACGCTGACCAAAAGCTTTTATTGTACTGAAATTCTGACTGCTAGTGGGAAAGAATGTGTAAACCTTGCCACATGGTTTTATCCATTGGGGCAAATTTTGATCTGACTGTGCTTTTTTGTTTTTTTGTTTTTTTCTCCCCAAAGCCCCAGCACATAGTTGTATATCCTAGTTGTAAGTTACACTAGTACTTCTATGTGGGATGCCGCCACAGCACGGCTTGATGAGCCATATGTAGGTCCGTGTCCAGGATCCAAACCAGTGAACCCCCGGCCGCTGAAGCAGAGTGCATGAACTTAACCACTTGGCCACAGGGCTGGCCCAGATCTGACTGTGTTTTGACAGACAGTCTAAAGAGACATGCCCTGGAGCCTGTGGCCCAGGGCTGGTTCCCCAGGCAGCTGCCTACACCAGCATCCCCCACACTGAGGCATATACCTCAGAGAGTAGGACCACTAAGAAATGTCAGGAGCAGCAGGCAGGTCTGAGGGACTAACTTAGAAAGACCCCAAAAGACAAACCTCAAAACAGGATAATAATGAATTCACCTTTTTTTGGTCCAGGCTCATCAAATACAGTCTAAGTTACAAACATATTTATTTTCATTAAAAGTTTTATTATTTTTGAGCCCACAGGATGCAGAGTCAGCAAGAAACAGGAATCAAACTGCAGTAGTAACCACATAGCTCTGGTCTTCTAAGGAGCTCTATGTGCTTTTATTATTACAATATATGCTATAGTGTATATGTACCAGGAGCATAAATATAAGAAATTACTCAACCCATAAAATTTTTCACCTGCCCGTATACCATGTTTGCACACAGGTTATACAATAATAAAATCATCCTTCATTGACTTGCATAAATTGTTGTCTGCCCAGGGCAGTAAGGGTCTGCACAGCACTGAGTGTACACGTAGAGTAAGTACACCGCACTGGAGAGAGACAAAAGGGGGACCCGCAGATAACAAGGAACTTAAGGGGCAGAGTAACCGGTCACAATACATGGGCCTTATTTGGACCCCGATTCAAACAAACTGTTAAACAAACTTATGAGACAACTGGGTAAGTCTGAACGCTCACTGGATATTTGATGACATTAAGAAATTATTGTTAACAGTTTTTAGATTTTCAGATGAGAAAATGACGTTGTGGTTATTTTTAGAGAGTTCCTATCTTTAATGAGACATAAGCATCCACAGATTTTCTTCAAAGTAATCGAGGGGAAGGGAACAGATGGGTGGGGGGGATGGACGAAACTGAACTAGTCATGAATAGATGGGTAGGTTTGGCCGTTATACTATACTCTTTACTTTTGTACCTCCTTTGAAATTTTCTGTAACTAAATTTTAAAATAAGACAAAATGTACATTAAGAAAATAGCCAAATTTAAGTTCATTAAAAAAATCACATCGACTTTTTAGGCTCATTGGTGTCCTTTGGCTGCGTACATCTCAGAATGTGAGAAACATGGATGGCTTATCTTCTCACAGCCAATCCTGCTGTCTAATGGCCTTGGGAGGCCTGCTGAGTTCCAGGATGTCTGACTGGGTTTTCACTCTATGGGTTTCATTTCCAGGCAGGCTTCAGTGTTCTGGTCTGAATCATTCAGCAAACATTTATTGAGCGCCTCCTTCACCCAGAATTAATTTCTGCCTGTGCTGGCTGGATCCTCCACTGCTGTCTTCTCAGGGCCACACTCCATTGATGAGCTCCTCTTCCTCCTGGATCCAACCTTCCTTCTCTGCTCCCCGTTCCCTTCTGCATGGAAATATGCTCAAGTCTCTCCACTAAAAAACAAAACCAAACCCTTCTCATTACCCTCATCTTCCTGTAACCATCACCACACACACACTCACACACTCACACTCACACTCACACTCATACACACTCTTCTCTCATCCCTTTCTGACTACTTTTCTGAAACAAAACCCTCCAAATCAATTCATTAAGTGTTTCCTAAGTGCCTCTATGTGTTCAGACTTGGAGGAATATGACAAAAAGTTCTAGTCTTCAAAAGGTCTTCAAAATTTGCAGACAGAGTTCTAGTCTGGAATAGGTTTATGTGCTAGTCTGGAGAGAGCAGTCACAGGTGACAGTTAAGTGACAATTCAAGGCACTGTCGCATTGGGCAAACCTTGAGTAGGCTGGCCAAGAAGTTCCGGGCAGGGAGAAAGCCCTGGAGTAGCTTTGGCAGGGGACTTGAGCTGGACTTTGAAGAGTGGACAAGATTTGGAAAGATGAAGAGGAAAGAAGAAGGCATTTTAAGCAAATTTTTAGCATAAGAACATTTGTGAAGTTTGGTGGGCATAGCTTGTCCTGAGGACGGGGGAGCCGGCCTGTCCACGGGGGCAGACTGGGGAGGGTATGCGGGCCTTTGAAGGCCTTGACAGGCTGAGGCATTTTAGGCCATGAAAGACAGCCATGGGCCTGCTTTTTTATTAGGGTGGGGCGGGCATGCTGTAGAGAGAGGCAGTGGAGGATGGAGTGGTGCCACAGGAGCAAGGGTACACCTGGTTAAACCTGGTTGCAACAAGAGAGGAGCCTAGCAGCTAACAGGAAGGGCTGAGGCGGGGCTCCCTGCAGTGGGGAGCCTGTGCAGTGTGACATGGTGAGGGCTTAACTCGGGGTAGTGGAGGTGGAGGTGGAGGTGGTGACAGAAACTTGGGACCCCATGACCGACTGAGGGCAAAGGGTGGACCGAGCCAGCCTGGCTCTGCGATTGTGAGTCTTGGAGGAGTAGGGCCAATTGTTCTCTGATGAGGCATCGCCCCATCAAATTGAGATCTAGGCCATAACACGTCAACTAACTGCAATATGTGGACCTTATTTGAATCTTGAATTTTAGATATAAACCATTCAAAAGTTATGAGCTAATTGGAAAATTTTGAATTCTGTTTGGATTTGATAATATTAAGGAATTGTTAACTGTTTAAGTGTGGTGATGGTATTATAGTTTTGTTTTGAGCCCTTATGTTTTAGAGATACATATGGAAATATGTACAGATGAAATATATTTGGGTTTGTTTCAAAATTATCCAGAAATAGGGGAGAGTGGGTGCGGTGTAAACGAAGCTGGATTGGCTATGAATTGTTAGCTGTCGAAACTGGGGGACGTGGGGGTTCACTTTACTCTTCTCTCTACCATTTTATACATTTGAAATTTTTCAGGGAAAAATTCTGGTCCTCCGGGAATGCGAGTCTTGCACCCTGGGCCTCATAATTCCCCATCCGAAATCACGAGAGGCTTTTTGAGCTGTGCCATGTTAATCTCCTGTTACATTTCAAAACAGAAATTCGGTCCACTTCTGTTTTGCCTAAAGCAGAAAAATTCATGAACTGGAAACAAATAATGCCTTGATTTTGTTTGGAAAAACAAACCGGGAGATACATGTGATCTCCTTTATCATTGTCATGGGAGGAATCCAACCAACAGAAGGGGCAAGGTCAAAACTCAGAAAAGTCACATTTTTACGGTAGCTGGAAATAAATGCTTCTTTGGAAGAGTCAGTCTCAAGAGACGTTTTCTGGCAGCAGAGCACTTGGCATGAGTGTGAAAGCTGAGACTGAGCTGAAAAATTACAGTCTGGGCTGTAGCTGCCAGCGAAAAAGCCAGTGTTATTGCAGCGGCAAGGCACACATTGCCCAGGCAGAGATGGGGGGCAGAAGCAAGTCCTCTGCCAACATCCCTGATACTGGTTGTCCTGGTGCCCACCCACGTGGCACCTCTCTCCCTCTCACTCACAAGCCACGAAGACGGGAGGTTGCTCTGACAGTGTCTCCAGCTGTGTAAGAAGGGCACATCAGCCATCACATGCTGGTGGAGGGTCCTGTGAACTGCCATGAAGCCCCATACTTGGCAGTATGTGGGGCACTGCCACAGCATGGCTTGATAAGTGGTATGTAGGTCTGCACCGGGAATCTGAACCCACAAACCCCCGGCCGCCAAAGTAGAGTGTGCTAACTTAACCACTATGCCACTGGGCAGGCCCCCTTCCTTTTCTTTTCTGAGGGGAAAAAAATTATATGGGGTAATGGGAGGCTATTAATATAGGAGCATGCTTCCCTGGAGAGGAAAAAGCACAAAATGAGCATGAGAATTCAGCTCAGTGAACATGTGAGGGCCTGCTCTGGGCCAGGCATTGTGGGCAAGGCAGGGATGAATGAGGCACCGTCCTTTCCTGCAAGGAGAGCACGGGAAAGGGCGGAAACAGGTGTGCACAAAATCTCCTGGATAAATACTGAAACAGAAGGGCACGGAAATCCTGTGACCCAGGCAAAGTAACTCTGTTACTAAGCCCAAGTCTGACTTTGGGCAAATCAGTTAATTGCAATTTTTCATCTATAAAATGGGGCAATTCTTGCCTTGCTGACCCTGTAAAGTTGGAGAGACCAAAACAACCGAAATAATAATAATAAAAATGAAGCAGCAGCAGGAGGGGGAGTAGAAAAGTCTTTTTTACACCCTGCTGCCTAAGGCCCTGTGACTGATACTCAAGGTTGAGCGCCCCCTGTGTTCGGCCGCCCGCTCTCCAGCCAGCCCCAGGAACAGCAGTGCCCTCATTCCCACAGCTGGTTCCCACTGGGCACCTCGTCACATGCCCAGCAGCTGCCTTGGCTTGAGCAACTCTCTCCAACTTGTTCAAACTCACCTGATACAGAGGGTGAAGGTGCTTAGTCCTAGTAACTTAATAAATCTTAGAGCTTGAGAGCTAGAAGGGACCTTCCAGAACATAGTGTCCAATCCTCTCATTTGTGCGAAGGGCAAAGGTGGCTTAGGAGGGAGGTGACCTGCTCAAGGTCACTCACTGAGGTGGTGCGACAGCTGATGCTGGAATCTTGTTCTCTGGACTCTCCTGGCCCGATATGGCTGCTTCTCTTTCCCAGGAAGGTTTTCCCACCACTGACTGATGCCTTTCAAATTAGGCACTGATGCCTCAGTCTTTCCTGCCCCCAAATACCTAATTCAGCCTAAGTTCCAATAAAGAGTATTTAGGGCAAAAAAAAAAAAAGAGAAAAATTCCTCCTGAAAACCTTTTCCCAAGCTTTCTGTTCTTTGGGGTCTTTCTTTCATTCTTTGGGAAAATGTTTACTAAATGTCTGTTACGCATGTGACTCCAATCACAACACAGGTTCACAGAGATGAAAATAAGATGTCCCAGGCCCCGAGGAGCTCTGGGTTTAGTTACCACTAAAATGCTCTCTCCAGGAAACCTTTGGAACCTCTGCTCTGGGAAAAGAAAGCCCTTCTAACCCAGCTCCTTTAAGTCATGTGTGCAAGGAGAAATCTCCTTGCTACGCCTCTTTACTTCCTGAGTTTTTCCATTCATGCCTGTCTGGCAGCTTCTGCCACCCTGGCTGTGGGCCCAGGTGGTATTGTGAGCAGAGAAAAGGCTGCCAGCCTTGCTCTGGAAGGCTTGCCATCGAGTAGCTGTGCCTCTTCCTGACCCTTAGGGTTTGCACGATACCTTGTGATTGCTTCATCTCTGCTCCCTGCTGTTCCTAAAGAATTAGGTTTTGCCCTCAGCTGACTAACTGTCTTCTTCCAGTTTGCCCCCGGAGTGACTGCTTTGCTGTCCCCCAGCCTCCTGATCCTCCAGTTGCCATCTTGGTGTCATTGAGTTGCCTTGAGTCCAAGGCTTGGAGGCTTGGAAATAAAAACAATATAGTTCAGTGGAAACTCTGACTGATGTGCTCAAGAGAGAAAACTGGAGTCCACTGAAAGGTTAGACTGGAGATTCTGAAATCCCTTCAAGCTCTAACATTTCTGAAAAGGTGTATCCAAAGGTTGACAGCCTGGAAAATTAGTAGGGTTCTACTGTGCGTGTCCAGACCTAGGACCAACTGCTCATAGCATTTTAAATGAACACGTGCATCCAGTTTTGCTTCTGACTCTCCCTGCTCTCAGATGAGGTCCCCCTAGAGAAGAAGGTATGGGCAGTTAGGATTCTGCAGGGCCAATATACACACTTCCACTCTTATGAAATGGTGCCGTTGTCTATGTAAGGGTTCCCAGAAGAAGTGGTGTTCCTTCCCCCTCTGCTCTGGTTAACACCTTCCTTGTGCTGAAATACTAATGAATGGACCCCAGATGGCAACACTTGGCTCCCAACTCCAAGAGCGCCCACAGGGCACCAGGATTCTAGCTAACGAGCCATGACATGCCAATTAGTTGCTTTTCTGGAGAAACTTCAACCTGAAAATCCATTTAATTACCATGTGAGATAATCTTTTAAACGCAGCTTTACATTCTTTAAAGACTTTTCCCTGTGGGAGTAAGAAGGTTTATCTGAACGTGGGATTGCATTGTTTGTTTTCATTTCCAGGGGAAGGACTGTTACCTGATAGTTAGCAAGAAGCCTGAGCCCTGGAGGATTTATTTTTTAAGTCTGTTCCTCCTCACTGATAGTTCGTCAATTGTATTGTATTATATTGTAATTATATCTCCTATCAGGGAGATTAGTAAGTCCATCAGCCTCAAAGACCTACCTAGAGCTGTCAGGTAGCTATTAGACACCAATTTTTCCAACCTGGGGCATCCCAGCAGATTCATTAAGTTCTTCCCCAGTAGACTGCAAGCTTGGGTGAGCAGGGCCCATATTAGTTGTATTCAACATGGCGGCCCCAAGACCCAGAGCAATTCCTGCTCATAATAGGTGTTCAATAAACGATGCTAAATTGCTGCAGATCAACAGGTCTTCACGTGGAGAGGATGTGTATTCTGTCAAAATATGAACAGTGTACAAAATAAAGCTCTAGTCCCTGGAATGGGCCTGCTCTAGTCCCTCTTTCTCCACATCACTTTAAGACCAAATGGTCTTGAGGCATTTGCTGGACCTGATTCTGTAGGCTGAGATCTCTGGACCTTGAAGAATATACCTCTGGGGATTAAGGAAAGAAGAGACAAGGAGTAATTGTATTGAACACAGAATTAGAAGGTAAGGAAAAAACTTGTGTGGCAAACATTAATCTTAGGTTTGACTCTCTCCTTCCAGGTCCTGATGGGGAGACGAGCTGGTCCCACAAGTACCCATCATGTGGGGGTCTGCTGCAGTCCCCAATAGACCTGCACAGTGACATCCTCCAGTACGATGCCAGCCTTGTGCCCCTTGAGTTCCAAGGTTACAATGTGTCTGCCACAGAGCAATTTATCCTGACCAACAATGGCCATTCAGGTGAGGGACAGATCTCCGAGACTCGCAGGGGATGTCTGAGCTTCCCTCGGCTCCCTGGCCGGCCTGCTTCTGTTTCCGGGGGTGGGGGGTGGGGGGGGGGGGGGGGGGGGGGGGGGGGAGGGGCTCTGCTGTGGCACCCGGGAGGAGGGGCAGAGGGGAGCCCTTGAGGGATTCCTAGACCACTCTCTTCAGGGGATGCTGGAGGCCCTGGGCTCAAGCAGTTGTGCCAGGGCAGTACCTCTCAGAAGAAGCACACCTCCTGGGATGGGAGAGGAGACAGGCCCAGGTCCTTTTGCCTGTTAGCTGTGGTGCAGGAGTGAATTCTGGGGCATCATGAACTACTCAAGGGGACACACAGTTCACTGGGGGAGCTCCCAGGTGTTGGAGTCAGACAAACCTGGATTTGCATCCTGGCTTCACTACTTATGAGTCATGAGACTCTGGGTCAGAATTTTAACCTCCTTGAAAATGGCATATTGATGGGTACTGTGAAGACTAGAGATTTTATATATGGGGATCTGGAATAGAGTAGATGCTTCATATATAGTCATTATTGTTGTTGTTGTTGTTATATAATTCTACAGCTTGGCGGATACTTCATTAAAGGTTCTATCTTCATAGCCAGGTGTGTAATACATGGATATGTAAATAAACATCCATCCATTGGTCTGGTATTGGTGTCCCTGCTATCATTTTCCAAGGGGAACCAAGAGGGGTTAATGCTGCTGGAATTGCTTTAGCGAAGTGGGGCTGTTCTCAGGGAAAGAGCCCAGGTTTCTGACCCGCAGGCTGTGTCTCTCTGGTCTCCACCTCGTGGCATCCACCTGCCCCGCTCTGGGCCCTGGGCTGGTGTTGCCTGCCTGACGGCTCTCAGGCAGCGCTCAGCTGGCCAGGCTCTGAAGGCTGCCCCTCCACTCCCCACAGTGAAGATGAACTTGCCCCCGGGCATGCACATCCAGGGCCTCCAGTCCCGCTACAGTGCCACGCAGCTGCACCTGCACTGGGGGGACCAGAATGACCCCCATGGCTCCGAGCACACAATTGGTGGGAAGCACTTCGCTGCTGAGGTGAGTGGGGCAGCCAGGCTGGCAGAAGCTGCCCGGCGGTGGGTGGTCTGGCACCCGTCCACTTGGCTAGTGTGCAGATAAGATCAGAGCAGGGGGACAGGTGTGTGTGGGGGTGCCTTCATGCTCTACACACCCACCCCTGGCCCCCTCAGCAGCAGAGGAAGGTGGAGCCACTCTAGCCACCCTGCAGCTCATGCATGGTCTCCTGCCCCACTTCCTCTCCCGAACATGCTGAGTTTGTCTTTATGTCTTTTACTGAGTCATGCTCCCCAGAAGGCTGTCCTCCCAGAGTGGCCCAGGGGGACACCCATGCCCCTTTTCTAGACATCGTCCTCCTGCTTGCTCAGCTTCTCTGGCTGATACATCCAGTTACTGAATCATGTTGGGCTAACTGCTCCCCCAAACTTCTCAGTCTTTCTTCACATGCCATGCTGTTGGCACGGGTCTTTCCCAACCCATCTTTCCTTTCCCTGGGCATGGGTTGTGCTGGGAACTTGGAGCCCCAGGTCCAGAGCCACTCTCCACAAATCAAGGGATGACTGGCATTATAATGCAGGGGACATCCGGCAATCAGAGACTCACTGAGGACTCAGAGCGTGGGACATCAGCAGGGCATTGTGTTATGTCACCCTGAGGTGCTAACCCCAAATGCCAAAAGAGAAGAGGAGGAGCAGAGCATTGTTCCTGCACTACAAGTGTGCAGTGGTGTGTGTAGGGGGCTGAGCTGATCCATTTCAGAGCTCCGATGGGATTGAACTCGGGGATGTGGTTCTGAATGTTCACAGGGCAATACAAGGAGATAAATGCGCTGATCAGCCAGTGGAGCCCACGGCAAATAATGACATGACCAGTCTCCTCTGTTCTCAATGCTGAACTGCTTAATGTCTCAGGCTAATTGCAGGTCGAGTAACAAGCGTGGAGGGACTATAATTCAGGCCCAATAGGATGGCACTACTGGAGGTGCACGTATTTCAGACCAGGCCCCTCTCTGAACCTCCAGGACTGCAATTTCTTTCAGGCTAATTGCAATGTGGAGGCTTCTACTTGCCCACGGAGAATGAAGAAGGAGTTAGGGTGCAGGCTGGGAGGGTTTGGGCATTTAAAAATATTTCTATTTACTGGGTTTTCTGCTATTAAGTCACATCCTCAGACCAAGAGCTTGGTGAAGATGGACCAAAAATGTCAGTAATAGAGAAAATACTCAAGGTGACCTTAAAGAGGCACATTCTCTATGAAGGGCCTTTGAAAGGGTAGCAGTTCTTCTGGATTGCGTCTACAGAAGAAGACTCTCTTAATCCTCCCAGCAGGGATTCCCTTCTGTTTGCATTAGTCTTCACCTCCTCTTGAATTAATCCAAACACAGTGAGAAAAGTGCTCAGACAGACCACGAGCTCAAATGTCAGCTGTAAAAAGAAATAAGGATCTAGGCCCTTCGGGTTTAAGCCATATAGAATTCCGCTCCGTTTCTCACAGCGATGCCAGGTCACAAGGGTGTGGCGCAATGCGGGGGGCTACATCCTTCACGGGAAGATGGTGAAGCAGGAGCCCCAGGAGACCCTTAGTAGAGGACCACGTAAAAGAAGAAATTACTTGATAGAATTTTTAAAAATTAGAAAGGGCCACTTGAAAAGTGGAGAACACTGAGCTGTATTCAATAAAATATGCTTGAATTCTATTTATAACCACATAAGGTGGAAAAAGAGATGAATGAAGAAAGAGAAGAGATAAAATCTCAGTATGTCACAGTCCCAAGAGGCACAGAATCAAAAATGCATGTGTCATATTTATAGATCCATCTACTAAGATAGCTTTTAGAGAGACAGGTGACACCACCTTTAGGATTAAAAATCAGGTTAAGCATTGTCAGAATTTGTCATAACAATGTCTTCATGCTTACCTAGACTTTTTAAATCCACGATTTCTCAAAAACTTCTCTTTTCCTCACTTTAATAATGACAAGTAATTTCTGCTTTGAAAAAAATGAGTTTAGAATTTTATTTGGTAAGAGTCAAAGTCTGCATTCATGGAGTAACATTCTTGTTTCATGGCCTCTTAAAATATTGCTGATAAGACCTTTATAAAAGCCATGCCGTGATTTTCTCCACCTGAGGGACAAATACTGTCCTGCTCTGGAGACAAAGCAATTAAGTTACCGTTCGATGTTCACTGGCCCAGCCCCCACTGCTTCCAGATCAAGTGCAGAGTGGCCAGGCTGAGGCTGGGCAAGCCATTTGAGACCGTTTTGTCCCAGGTTCCAGAATAAGTAGGAAAACTCAGAAGGGAGAAGTGCTCCAAAGTACCCAAGCTTTTTCATGCCCAGTATAAAAACCCATTCATTCATTCAGTATCTATTGTGCACCCGGTACCTTCCAAGCACCCTATCAGACACTGGGATACAATAAGTGAATAAGACGGACAGTCTGCTTTGGTGGAGTCTGCCATCTGGAGAGGACTGAGAGAGAAGGAAAAACTGGGGAGGCATGAGGGGAGGGTCTGAGAGGCCTAATCTAGCAGGGAGAGGGGGAGGATTCTGCCCTCCCATCGGATTCAGTCTCCTGCAGAATTGAAAGGTTCCCATGAGTCGCCCATCCCCTGATGGGCAGCTTTTCTCCCACTGCAGCTGCACATTGTCCATTATAACTCGGACCGGTACCCCGACGCCAAAACTGCCAGTGACAAGTCAGAAGGCCTCGCCGTCCTAGCTGTTCTCATAGAGGTAAGAGATGTTTAAAGGGATTTTATGTGAAATTTGAAGCCAGGATGAGTTGAGACTTGGCCCTTGGTTCCATGCACACCTGTCTGTTGGATGTGTGAGGCTCTGGTAATAAGCTGCTCCCATTTCGGCTGTGTCTTACCTCTAGAGTAGAGGTATTCCCCCACAGGGTTCCTTCTTTCTTGGCCTGGAGGCAGCACTTTCTGTGGCTGGGCAGCAGAAATGGGCATGTCCTTTGTGACATAGAAAAAACGAGCCGCAGTCCTCAGCCCTATTGCATAAGGTGTGGAATTGCCCCATTGGATAGGACTGTGTGTGGGGAGAGGGTGGGGTGTGGGGATCATTCAGTCATTCAGTGCTGCTCCATCAGATGCCTGAACCCCAATACAACTCCTCGTATCTGAGCTCCATCCTTTATATGGACCCTGGAATGAGTTCTTTCCTTAATCCCAGAAAATGGCAATATCTCCTGATTTGCTTGCATTTCCCCCCCTCCCAATGAGACAGCATGTATCTCGTTTCTCAACATGCTTACTTGCCTGACTTGGCTTGCATAAACTCAAGCTCCCTTAAGTTCTGGTTAGAGAACATGCTATTTGTGGCCTTCAGGCTCACAGCCAGATAATCAGGAGCGCAAGCTATACCCTGTGCCCTGGGACACTCAAGCCCCAGTGCTGTCAGCTGGAAACAGGATGTCCTGAGATGCAAGAGGGCAGGACCATTACACCAACTCCCTAACAGCCTAGTGATGCATCATAATCGTCCTAGTAAAGTATCCTTTGGGGAGGACCTGGGCCGTGGTGACTACATACCTCCAGCCAAGCCCTTCCACTTGCAATTGTCAATCCAGGCCCAGCCTACAGAATTCTGTCCCAGTTCAACCTGTCTTGTCTATTGCAGATGGGCTCCTTCAATCCATCATACAATAAGATCTTCAGTCACCTTCAGGAGGTAAAGTACAAAGGTGAGGGGTCCTTATTTACTCATCCTCTGTTGGAGAAGGATATAGTCACTGCAGTGTGACCTTAAGAAAAACAAATGCAGGTGGTGGGTGCTGTCTGTGACCAGGTCCTTGGGTCAGATGGCCCAGAAAGGGGCTAGTTCATGTTTCTAGGCTCAATCATGCTTAGCTGCACCTCTGCTACAGAGGGCGAGGCCAACATCCTCCTCCGAACATGTCTCTCCAGGTCAAGAAGTGGTCATTCCAGGTTTCAACATTGAAGAGCTCCTTCCTGAGAGGCCTTATGAGTATTACCGCTACAAAGGGTCCCTGACCACACCTCCTTGCCACCCCACTGTGCTCTGGACGGTTTTCCGGAACCCTGTGCAGATTTCCCAAGAGCAGGTAACTGTCGTGCCCATCTGATGCAAGAGACCACATGGTACCTCACCATATCATCACCCACATCATAATAAGCAACTGGATTTCCTCACTTAGTTTCATTGGCAGCTATTCGAAATCTCTCCAAAGATCGCAGGTACCTGGAAGCGCTGGAAAAATTACAGACTGAGCTTCAAAAGTGGAGCTGTTAAGTCAAGCTGGGAAAATGAACCTGTCTCCACAGATCTTTAAAACAGAGTTGTTGAGCTGCATTTCCTAACAGATCCCTCAGTGGCTGGATGATGGTCACCTCCCCGGCAGGAGAGGGTATGGTTTCTTTACAGGGGCAGAATAAAGACAGGATCAGGTTAAATCACTTAGCGAACTGCGGAGCTGGGATTGCAGCATTGAGTAACTGAAGGTCTCTGCCCTCAAGATGCCCTCGGTCTGATGCAAAACTGGGGAACAGAAACTTCAGCAATCATCTCTAACCCTCTCATTTCATAGGTGATGGAAGTGAGGGTTGCAGAGTTGAGAAAACTTGCGGGATCACCCTCTGGGTAGTGATGAAGCTAAGACCCAAAGTCAGGTCTTCTGAGTTCCAGGTCACTTCCTGTCCCTCCACTCCACAGCCTAGATTCATCAAGAAGAAAAATATCTGGGGCCCCGTGGCCAAGTGGTTAAGTTCGTGTCCTCTGCTTCATTGGCCCAGCGTTTCGCAGGTTCGGATCCTGGGCGTGGACATGGCACTGCTCGTCAAGCCATGCTGGGGCGGCGTCCCACATGCCACAACTAGAAGGACCCACAACTAAAATATACAACTAGGTACCAGGGGGCTTTGGGGAGAAGAAGAAGAAGGAGAACAAGAAAATTGGCAACAGATGTTAGCTCAGGTGCCAATCTTTAAATAAATAAATACATGAAAAAAAAACTTCAAAAAAAAGAAGAAAAATATCTGTCCAGGAGACAGGGCCAGGGCAGTGCTGCACACTGATTCATGCCCCCGTCCGTCCACGCCCCTTCATGAGTCCAGTACAGCCCTCACTGTTCCTCTTTCTTTTTTACTATGAGCTTCTGATCTGAGTCACCTAGATAAACGGCAGTAAGTAGGCGGACAGGAATAAAGATGTGATGAATCAAGAGATGAAATGTGTGGGGAAGCAGTAACATCCTAATCTAGAAACTGCTTTGGAAACAGATTATATAATCTATGTGGGTGTATGAGAATTCCGTGGAACGAGCAGTCAGCCGACCTAGGAAACTCTTGCCTCTGTCTTTTTATTCCTTTTGATGGGACTATCAGAACAAGCCCCCAGTCCCCTCTGCTTTAGAGTTGGGTTCTAATTCAGACTCATGAGAGGAATGCAGTGCTGTGGGAGGCTGAGGAGCCCCTCCTCCACCCCAGGTTTTCCTCCCTGCCGGGCAGGTTTCAGGGCTCATCAGGAGTTAACAGCCCTAACCGTCTCCAGGCCTCCAGCCTCAAGCGGTGGGCAGACAGACCCAGCAGGCCTGGTGCCCAGTCACCCAGACACCTGTAGGGGAGGGAAGCAGTTCTCTGGCTTTCCCACTGCTTTCTAACATGTTTCCCACCAAGCACCACAGGGGCTGGTTCCAGATGCTTCTCCCAAGTGTGAGAGTTGAGAGCTGGCAGTGTTTTCCTCCTTGAGGCCAGGCAAGGGAGTGTCACTCTCTCCGCCCGGCGTGTTTCTGCTCTTCCCCCCACAGCTGCTGGATCTGGAGACAGCTCTGTACTGCACACACGTGGATGACCCATCCCCCAGAGAAATGACCAACAACTTCCGGCATGTCCAGAAGTTTGATGAGAGGCTGGTGTACATCTCCTTCCAAGAAGGTGAGGAGATGCAGTGTTTGTGGGGAGTGTGGCGCCAAGATGTCTGTTTTACATGAAGTCAGGTACTCTGCCCTCGGTCTTTGTCACCAATGCCCTTAAGAGGTTAAGAGCACTGTGGCTGCCAAGGGAACCAGGGTACGTGAGGAGCAACTCTGTGCGGGTTTACTTGGGTCTCCCTTCACTGCTCTTGACTTCCCTGAGCCTTTGCAGGGAAGCCAAGCCAGGGCCTCCAGGCGTATGGACCAGAGCCCTCATTAAGTCCAGGAGTCTCCCACAGATGGGAAAGAGAAGATGTTCTTGGGGACCTCTCTGCTCTAAAGAACTACCCCCTCTCCTAAGCCACATGATACCACCCTTTTCATGAGATCAAACTTCTCACTTCTTATCCTAGGCTTTCTTGGCATCAAGGTTCATCTTTGGCCTTGCCAAGTGATTCATGGCACCACCACCACCACCATCCAGGGATGCTCCTTTATAAGGTTTTAGAAAGTGGGCATAACCTACATCCATGGCCACAGGCAGTTCATGGTCTAATGTGGCAGGCCCATGAGGCAAGAAAGCATCCTCCTTCACTGCCTTTTTCTCTCATCTCCTTGAAGCCTGCATGAACACGGACACACAGGATCTACACGGAATGAAGCTTAATAGTTTGGTTTATTCCTAATGCTATGAAGGCTTGGTTCTTCTTTTAAAATCTGTAACCATAACTCCCCAGAAGGACACTTAGCGTCTTTACTTGCTCAGTACCTACATCAATACTGCTGGAAGCTGGGAGTCCAGGGGACAGGGGTGAGGGAACACTCTTGCAGCCCACACCCTTCTTCCAACCTCCAAATTCACTTTCTCACTGTAGATTCTTGAGCTGCTCTTGGGGATCTTGAGTGGTCAGAAGCAAGGTAGGTCCATGAAGTTCCACTTTATCCCCTTGCATCACTTGTGACCAAATTGGGCCAGGTGTTCATATTAAAGATGACCCTGTTAACCCCCTTGTCAGAGAGTCAGCTCTCCTCGTCTCACCTGGTGCACATTTTTTTGTACCTTTCTTATTGTGTGAGATTATAACTATCACCTACTACGCCTAGTTGAAAATAGGGAGTTTGTACTCAAGGTCCTTGCCTGAAACCTTTAGAAACATACCCTTCTGTATTGACCCATGGATATGGTCAGAATTATGTCCTCTGTCAGTCACTTAATCAAGAACTGCTCAAGAATTTGTCTTTTGTGTTCTCCTCTCCAGAGACCACTAGTTAAGGTAATTTCCCTCTTTCCCTCAGTTTCCTGGTCTGAAAACTGAATCTGTGAACAATGGCCCTTCCTAAAAATTGAGAATGTATATTATGATGATGATGGCCAACTTCTTTTGTAGCAAATGCCTCAAATGTACAGAATTATCCCTTCGTGATCTATTCTGGATGTAACATTCTCTTTTCCCATTCTTCTAAATGGAGTATGTAGTAATCAAGGGTTAAATGGAAATACTGCAACTCTTAAATAAAATAAAAAACATAAAAACTCTGCCAGGAGATAAGGGACTTTGCCCACATAGACCAGGTAGAATTTTGCTTAGAATTCAAGAATAATAATCAGCTCTGTTCTCTGGGCTAGTCTATAGTCACAGGGGATAAGGGGACAGATCCTGCCCCTACAGTCAGGAGACCTCGGTTCAAGGCCTCACTTGGTTTCCTCCTGGCTGTAAGATGTGCGCAAATCATGTCCCTTCTTTGGCCTTAGTTTCCTCAGCCATAAAATGACAGGTTGGACTAGGAGAGCTAGTCAGTCCTTTCAATGCTAACATGTTATGATCCTAAGTGGACACTAACAACTGTCCATCCTGACTTTATGTTGCAGGGACAGTATTTGAGGGCAGTTACAAGAAATCAGAAGAAACCATGCAGGAACTTGAGTCTGACATCCAAATTAACCCCCTCTTCTAACGCTGGACTGTGGCGTTGGGAATAATTAGCTGTCTTCTTAGATTGGTCAGGCAGTGCAGTGGGGCAGGTAGCAGAGCGCTTCTGCAGACCTTCCCAGTGTGGCTGGGGGGTGGAGGGGCCTCTCAGCAGACGCCTGCAGACTGACTCCTGGCTTAGGACCTCAAGATCAGAGCCCAAAGGCAGCTTTACCGCTGTGCCCGTCCTGCATGGCTCACCCAGGGCTGCTGTTTCCAAGAGCCCAGGCTGGGCCCAGCTCTCTCCCTGGAGTGAGAATCTGTGGTAATCCAAGGCAAACGTGTTCATTTGCAGGCTGATTATGGAAACTTGGCCAGAATTCTCCCTCCCTCTCACTTCCCAAAGATGCAGGCAGCAAACAGCCTGTTTCCCAAGGAGCAATGAGGAGGCAGCCCAAAGGAATGAAGCCCCAAACCTCATGCCCCCAGGGGCGCCCGCATTCAGGAGGGCCCCCTCACACCAACTTGGAGCAGGCCTCAGACCGTAATATGCCCTTTCAGGTTTAGGGGGTGAGCCTGTTCGTCAGCGTGAACCTTGAGCAATTTGGACTCACTATTTGCACACTCTTCCACTGACGCATGTTTGTAATTAGGGTGTGGTTTATTTAGGGTTTTCTCTGGAAGTTAACAAGAACAACGGACTTAGAAAATTCTGCCAGGTTTCTGTTAAGGAAATCCTCTAGAAGAGAAAGTGCATGGACTTTGAGAGGAGGATCTGAGGTTTAACCAAATTGGGACAATTGGGACTGAATCATTTAACATGACCCTGCTGTTTCCTCAACTGTTCTCAGAAAAGGAATACAGAACTTGGTTTCTGTCCTTAAGAGGTAAATGGTCTAACTATGACTTAGCCTAGGGCAGGATTTCTCAACCTTGGCACTACTGACATCTAGGGCTGGATAATTCTCGTTGTGGGGGGCTGTCCTGTGCACTGTAGCATTACCAGCATCCTTGGCCTCACCCACTAGATGCCAATAGCATCCCCCTATTTCTTGACAGCTAAAATGTCTCCAGACATTGCCAAATGTCTCCGGGGGAGGAGGGGAAAATTGCCCCCGATTGAGAACCATTGCCCCAGGAATTGTACAATGACTTTCCTAGGCCCAGACTGATTTTTTTCACTCATATCACAGGATTCTAGAGTTTTATATCACATGCCCTGGTCTTTATTCGGTTACAGCATGACATTTTCAGTTTGTTGATGATTACTGCCGAAACAGTAAGGGTGGAGTTACTGAAGTAGAACAACCAAAACCAAGAGAAACTCTGTTCTCCATCTTCCTTTAGAATTTGAGTATATATTCTTATATAATTGGGTAGATCTGAGGCTAAGAGAAGTAGATGAGAGACAATTATTCACCTTTAAGAGAAGTATACAAATCCCTCTCCCTTTAGTTACCAGATGCTTGAGCATCTGCCTCCAAGCCCTGTGGGCTTTGTCCAGCTCTGCAGCGAAGCCCCACTTCTGTGATGGTTGGTGCTGTCTCAATTGACAGGGCACAGCATCCCAACAACATTCCTGCCGTGGGCTTCCTGAGGGGTAGAATGCTTATTAGGTGACAGTTTCACTGCCATTCCTCTTCTTTAGTGCCTTATGCTCTTTCCTTGCCCAGTCAAGCAACTTGGTTTTTGCTGCATCAAAGTCTTGCCTGTAAAGCATCTGTCCCAGTTTCTGGGGTTTTCCTTGTCTTCATGGATGCTTGGTCTCATTTCATTGTTTCCAAGGAGAGGCAATTTAGACCCCAAAAAGTGGTTGTCCAGGAGCAAGAAGCCCTGGTTAGAGCCCTGGGTTAAATTAGGCTGTTGTTTATAGGGCCCAATACAGCCAAGAGCACTCCTCAGTGAACCAGGAGAGCCAGACTCTCCCTGCAGATAAGCTGCCAATCTAGGTCATGTGCTCTTGAGAAAAGTCCCACCCCTGGGGCCTTGCTCTCAGTAGACTTTGCTCAGCTCTCTAAGACCATAGGTTGGGGGCACCTTCTCCAGCCACGGAGTCGGGCTGCTCAGCTGTCTGGGGGCCTGTGGGGCTCACAGGATGGTTGAGGTGACTGTGAAAGCAACGACTTCAGAAACTGTCCAGTTTGGACGGCTTAGCCAAGTGGTTAGGCTTACTAGTAATAGTCTCATATGGTGGGAACTGCTTTGGTACCATAAGCACCTGGCGCTTTAGGAACAAAGAACAAAAGTATAGTTCATCAAAAGGCTTGGAAAAGAAACCAGAACTAGTTGGGTTCTTGTGGTGGTGGTGGTGGTTGTTTTTAAGATCTTAAGCACCAAGGCTTCTAGGTACCTTAAAAAAAAGGCCCCCAAAATACCAAATTACACTGTGTAAAGGCCACAGGCTACACAGGGAACAGAGCATGTGCTGTACAAAACACTTGACACTCTCCCCAGGTCTCATGTCCTGAGCGTCTCCCCAAAGGTACAGATTGCTCCTTGTGTTCAGGTTACAAGAGGCCTGGGGCAGGGAATCTGGCCAGGGGAGCCACTCTCTCTGCCGCTTGGGAGGCCAGGGGCTGCTGGTTTTGGCCGGCAAGAGCAGAGAGAACAGGCCACCCTGTCGTTTGTGGACAGCTCCTCTCCATACCAGCTCTGTGTGTCTTCACAACAGCCTGGGGCCACCTGGGGAAGCCAGACCAGGGACTCCCTGGGGCTGCTCTTGAACCAGGGAAGCTGCAGGCTCAATATGTGGCTGTGGAAGAGGACAGCAGGGAAAGGACACAGGCTGATGGCTCCTAGGGAATCAGCCAGACTCTGGCCACATGACAGAAGAGGGGTGAGCAAAACCTCACCCTGCAGGCTCAGGTCTGGTCCTCTGGGGTGTCAAGCACCCCAAGGGTAAGGCCCTGGCTCTCTGCTGGCATCTCACACTCGGTCAGGGCTCTCCCAGGGTCTCAATTGCCACAGTGAGCTCTATAGGAATAGGCTCTCCTGTGTGTCAGGCTGGGTGGCCACCATCTGCATAACTCTGGCTTCCAATGTGAACTGAAACTAGTATACACCCAAACCCACACACACACCCCTTCTCACGCACACACACACACACCCACTAGAAGTTTCTACTGAGATCAGAAAGCCACCAAACAAGAGGGTATTGTAAACAGAGACTTTCTTTAGATGGAGGACCTGATTGGGAGGATGGGGAGTAGTTCTAAGAGCCTGGAAGAAGCAGGCTGCGGATGACCCAGGAGGGCTTCATGACTGGGCTCCTCTATCATACTCAACTAGATGGGCTCATCCATGAGCCTCCCTGAATGAAGTCCCTAGTGGGCTGACTATGGGACTTCACCTTAGATAGCCGGGTACTATTTCAGCCCCACTGAGGACTCTTAACTCACCTCATTCATGCCCAACAATAACTCACTGGGAGAAGCCACAGTCCTCTGGTTCCATGTAGCAGAGAAGGGAGGCGGATGCATGGTGGAGGGTTTTCTTCAGTTTGTCCAGTGGGGCCACAGCAAAAATAGAACCAGACCATAACAACAAGACTGGGTCAGAAGTCTGATGACAGGTTCCAACTAAGCTCTGCCAGCCAGCCAGAACCTGGCATGTTCCTTGCTAAGGAAGCAGAGTAGATACCAGAGAAGAGAGAACAGCCTGCTTAGGTAGACTCTGATTCTTACCTTTCCTCACCTTCCGCTTTGGCCACTTTGTATTAAAAATTGAAGTCCTGCCTAGCAAAGAGACTGCAGTGATAAAGGAGCATTAGAAAGAAGGGTCATGATGTGAATTCCCTAGGTGGGCAATTCCCTCTACCCAGTAGGCAGTCACCTGAGCCAAGGGTGGCCACTCCCAGAAGGTCTGCATAAGACACGTACCTCCAACCAAACAAAAGGTAGGGCTTTGCTCAGCACACTGTCAAGTCCACCACGGTTTGACTCAGTTAATTTCCAATCTTTTCCTCTCCCCTTTAAAGTGCAAGACCCTACCTCCACAGGACTGAGTCTGGGTATGTGGCCGGCAGGCCGTGCATGCTGCAGCTGGGTAATCACTGTGATTCTTGGTGTGGTCTGAGCCCGTGATACTTCCAGCCCATCTTCTCTGCTTCTCTGTGCTGTCACACTAGCTCCTGGCCCTATCCTCGCTGTGGATCTTACCCTCAAGTCACTCTCTGATTCAAAGATGAACTGCCAATCAAATGCTCCCCTAATGAAAGAGCTAATCACTCTACAGCATGTGCACATTTAAAGAGCCTATCCAAGACCTTCTGTTGGCCATGGTGGGTGGCCACTGCCTAAACACATGCCTGAGCCCAGTGTGCAAGATGGGTGACTGGCTAGGTGACCTTGACCACAGGCCCTGGTTGTTTTGGACTGCTTAGGACTATGCAAGAGAACTTGGGGGCAAAGCTGATAAAGAGTCATCTCAATGGGCCTCAAATCCAGCAAGCAAAGATCGAGTAAGTTCTTGATCTGTAGCCCAGGGTTTCTCAAAGTGTGGTTCATGGACCACATACAGCAGCATCAGTTAGAGGTGTTTGGTAAGCCAGCAGAGTCTGAGGCCCCACTCCAAACTGATAGTTAATCAAAGTCTCTGAGTGTTGGGCTCAAAAAAACTCTACATTTTAAACAAGCTCTTCAGATGATCCTGGTGCAAGTTTGAGAATCCTTGCTGGAGAATCACTACAGTTTGCAAATGGCCCCCTCTAAGTCCTGCAGCCAGTCCTGCTAAGCCAAAGACCAGAACCTGAGGACACAGATGGGCAAATTATACCTTTCTGTGGATCATTATGCAGCTGTCACTTGGCTTCACACCTGTGTGCTATGGGATGAGGTGAAGGGGAAGGGAGGAAAGTAATGTGTGTTCACTGCCTTTTCACCAGGCATCATTCTTTCGGTGGCCCTGGCTGGTGTTCTTGGCATCTGTATTGTCCTGGCAGTGTCCATTTGGCTTTTCAGAAGGAAGAAGAGGTGAGCCGGTTTTGGATGGAAATGGGAGTGGGAGGCTTATGTGTCCATGAGGATCGATCTGTCTGGGAAGGCAGCCTGCAGAGTGAAGAGCCCCTGTCACCTCTACCAGCACTTATCCTGGGAGTGCTGTTTCCCAGCCACCACTGCCCCAGGCCTCCTTTGCAGGAGACACTGGCTGCTGGTCGTTCAAGGGTCATTGTGCTCAGAGTTGGAGGTGTGTCTGCCAGCCTTGCTGCCACTGCTAATTAGCTAATGACTTTGGACAAGTCTCTTGATTTGGGAGGAGGTCCTGTTTGCCTAAACACACGCAGCAAGGCTGTCTTCTTTCCAAAATCTTTACATCTGGTTTTTCTTCTATGAATACAAAAAGAAAAAAGTGAAAGAAAACCTGATTTCTCATTCACATTAGTATTAATGTCCTTTGAGCATGTTTTTATCGTCATGTCTGGTTTTTCCTAAAACCTAATTTATTTTTCCTAGTATAAAAAAAAAGGTTACCAGGAACCCTGTTATGGAATCAAAGGTTTGAAGTGGGAGCAGTAATGAGACCTTCAAAATGCAGGTCTGGTATTGTCAGGTGTTAAAGAGAACAGTTGGAAAATGAACAGGTTCCACTTTGGTTAATGCTTTATTTGGGGGACATTCCCTCCCAAGACCAACAGAATTGGGGAAAGGCCCTCAAGAGCAGAATTCTGACCTCTAAAACTTGCCTCATTCCATAGCTGATTCAGGCTGCTCTCTGGCTCTCTCACCTCTTTGACTAACATGATTCATGTGTTCTGCCTGTTCCAGTAGCAAAAAGGGTGACAACAAAGGAGTCATTTACAAACCGGCCAACAAGACGGAGACTGAGGCCCACGCCTGAGGCCTGGGCACTCCCAGGCACGTCCAAGGAAGAACTTTGCTTTGGATGCTACACACTGTGGCTCCCTGGACATCTGAAACACCAGAGTTCTCTGAAGCTCAATCTGCAAATACCCTAGACCCTGGAGGGGCCTCTAGTTGGGTGCCCTGCCATCCTGATGCCATGGCCACCCCCAGTGTGATCCGTGGATGGGAAGAGCTTGCCCAGGAGGTGGGAACTCTGAGCTGTTTGTGTCACCTGTGTGAGACCATTAAGTGGTCTGGATGCTGGGGGCACAAACCAAGTCACCTGCTGGGGGCTGTTTGGGTTGGAAGACACTTTCATCCACGGGTTCACTCAAGTGTTGTTTCAAGTGTCCTGGAAATTCTGCTTTTTGTCCAAACTTTCAGACCAGAATGTGCAGTCTCTGCTTAGGTTTTGCTTTTGAGATTCAGTTTCTTTCCTCAGGGAAGGGTTGTTGTCTTCCTCTGATTCCTTCCTGCTATGACAAAGCCTTTAGTCTGACCTTACAACTGAGGGGGAAGGTGTGATACAGGAAGGGTCAAGATGTCAGAGAGAAAAAGAAAACAAGAGATATACTTCGACTATATTAGAGGCATTTTCCAAGTCCTGTCCTTTGGCTCAAGAGGCATTGATGGACCTGAGAGAGAGAATGAGAAGACACGTAAGGTCTGGAAGAGTATCACTTTGGAATCAGAATTGGAATCAGAAATTGTTTGTCAAGCCATACGTGCGAGGAGGACAGAATATTAAGCCCAAACCCAACTTCCTGTCAGCAGGGCAGTTATGTTTTATACTCTACAGATTTTATAAATAATTAGGCTGTTCTCTGAAAATGTGTTGCTGCTTTCTCTCTCTTAGAGTAGACGTGAGCTTCGAGATGACCCAAACTGCTTTTGGATCTAGAAGAAATAAGCAGAAGCAAAATGACTGAAGAGCTTTGTCTCTTTTGCCCAATTCATTTCTGCTCCCTTTGCGGTGTCCCTACTGTCAACCTGGAATTGGAACTCACCTACTTCTCTGACTTTGAAGATGCAGAGTCACGGCTTAGTTAAAATATATTTTCAAGCTATAAAAGCAGGAACTTATCTGTGCAGGGGCTGGCATCACGGTATTTAGGAACCAATAATAATGAATTGTTACAAAGATTCTTCATGGTCTTCTCCCCAAGTCACAGAGAAATTTCTGAGAAGACTTAACTCCTTTTTCATTCTCCTCCCATAGATGTGAGAGCCTCTTGGAAATGAGTTAGTTCCAGGCCTGAGAAGGAGCCTCCTTCACCAGCCTCTCAGGGCTAGCACCCCAAAGTTCACAGAGAACGTTCTCATTTATAGCCTCATGCTGCGAGCATAGAATGTCCTCTTGAAGCATAGGTTTATCATCTTTTTCCTTCCACTCCTCCATCTAATTCTGAGAAGTCTTCTCCCTTCTCCACTGTCACAACTTTTTGTAGTGATGACAAGCCCTATGTCTTTGCAGCTTGTTAGGCAGAGCTACAAGTGACCTAACGGAGACTCAGACATATGTGTACAAAAGACCTCTGACAGCCTTGGAGCCTGGGGTGGCATTAAAGCCTGGCTTTGCCATTAGCACGCTTGATGCTGATCAAATGACAGCAGGGACAACCCTCATGACCAAGCCATGTGGATTAGGTGATGCTTTCTTGGCCTCAGCCCAAAGTTGCCAATCAGAAACCAACATAAACCACTCCAGAGCTGTGGGACTGTCTCTTAAAGAAGCTCTCTACACCTTTTATGGACAAATTTTGTGAGAGATGATTGTACCTGGAACAATGGCTGTTCATAAAAAAGGGAGATTTACTGGGTGGTGAAAACAGTGGCATTTCTCCTGCCCTCTTCCACCTCAGCACAGCCCAGGCTCTCGGTCCTTGGAGTTGTGACAATCAAAACCAGGGAGGCAGACAGAAGGCTACAAGAATCCACACTGTCAACTTCCTTGTTAATCCTACAGGACTCCTGAGGATCCAGCTTTGGCATTGGGAAACCTTTCTCCAGGTTCTCACTCATTCCATTGAACCAGTCGCTACTAAAGGAAACCAGGGCTGTGGGACGTGAAGCTCTGTTGCCTTGCCTTCACCCCTCAAAGAGCTCAGGCACTGTGCTGGGGGCAGGGCAGGTGGAGATAACAAACACAAGGCCCAGGCTGGGGGAGGGACACAGGGAAAGCTCTGGCTTCTTTGCCTCTCACTAATGGGAGATCTTGAGTCTCTTTGTTTTGTTCTTTAGTATCATCTGGTAAAAATGGTAAAAATCTGTTTTTTTATATATACCTGTTTCCTTAAAACATATTCTAGGATTTTGCTGCATTGACGTTAATCCCACTTCAAGCTCTTAAATTCCTCTTTATTTTTACCTTAAATTTTACCTTAAATTCTTCACCCCTTCACTAAACTCTCTGGAGGCCTCCTGACTGGCCCTTAGGAAGCACCGGGGTCTGTAGCACCCCTCCGTCCCTGTGCCTCGGATGGACCATAGGCCACTGTGATGACGGTCCCTTTAGCACTTCTGTATTTATTGTAAGAATGACTGTAATGAAGACATCCACTGTAAATATGAGAAATTATAAATAAAATGTTTTTCACATCAGACGTAAATTGTGGAGGTAAGGGTAAAGCACTGCTATTGGCAAAGTCCTTCATAGTTCCCTATGCTGATAGGTAACTGATCAGAAGGAAGAATAATGTTATTTGCATCCAGGTCTTAGAAACTGGCTCCGAAGGAAAACACACTGATGTACTTAATCATTTTACGAGGACGGAGGCCTATGGCATGTGCAGCCCCAGGCCACACAGCTGCCTAGTTAGTGGAGCTGGAAGTCCAGAGGAAATCAGGGAAAGGCTCAAGGAGAAGAGGGGATCGGAGCTGGGCCCTGAAGCATAAGTCAGATTTGAATAGATGGATGGAAAAGATGGAGACATTCCTAACCAAAGTGACCTGAATATAGGGAACGAGGCTTATGTCTCTTTTTACTCTATTAGGTATTGTACCTAGCAGGTTTTAGCCTCTTTTAGTTATGGGACTGCTACCTTATTGTGGATCCTTTTTGCAAAACATGCTACCATCCTCCATATAATCTTTTGTCTAAATCCAGATTTCACATTCTAGTTTGCTAAAAGAAGCAGTCTGTAAAGGTTACACATCGGCGCCATCATTGTTTGTTTGAGTGGTTTCAAAAAGCTTCCAGTTTTCATTTCAGTTGCCCTAGGACCGAGACAGGCGAACTGTTCAAAGGTAATTTTGCTCCAGTAGGTGATAAAGCGGTGGGCCCAGCTTTGGAAGAGAAACATGACAAACTCCTTCAGGTTCTGATGGTCTCTTCAGTTGGAACACAAGGATTCTTCAGTTCTCCCCCTCTGGCATCCTTCCAGGTGTCAGAGACACTTGCAGGGATGAGGACAGGTGGGGAGTGAGGCAGAGTTCCTGTGGAACACTCATTCATTACAGTGGCTCCCATCCCACTGGGAGTGGGGGTTGGGGGAGGCTGGAGGGAGCACTTTCTGGAGCAAGCATTGACCAACAGAAGTCATCTCCTTTCTCTCCCCATTCCCTGAACATAAGACTTATCTGGGTTGATGGTCAGGGAAGTGTGCTGGCGAGAGCCATGGGTTGGCAGAGGAGACTCAAGTCCTTCTTCAGCTTGGCTATGACCTCCTCATCTAAATCCAGATAAATGGACACTCTAGGGAGCACAGTGCAATAGAAATACAATAAAATATAATACAAGACATGTGACATTTTAAACTTTCTAGGAGCCACGCCAAAAAAAAAGTAAAAGAAACCAGTGATATTAATTTTTAGCAACATATTTTATATAACCTGATATATCAAAAATACTACAATTTCAACATATAATCAATATTTTGATATGAGATATTGTCATTCTTTTTTCCATAATAAGTCTTTGAAATCTGGTGTGTATTTTACACTTACAACACATCTCGATTCAGATGCTAAATTTTCCTTGAAAATATTTGATCTGCATTTAGATTTCATAAAATTTGCAGTTGAAAAAGCAGATTCACATACTCGAGTTGCTCCAAGTACACTTAGAAGTTTTCCAAACTTCTGAATCAATTATCAGCTTTTAAATTTAAATTTATTGAAATAAAATAAATTCAGTTTCTCAGTTTCACTAGCCACATTCCAAGTGCTCAGTAGCCACATGTGGCGAGTGGCCAGCACAGCCACTGTGCAGATATGGAACACTAACCTTCTCCTTTGACATACCCTTTGAGAGAATTAAACCTAGAACACTTTCTCACAAAAATAAACCCTGGAAGAAAGCTTTAGGGAGTGAGGGATGGGGGATGGGGCATGGGGGATGGGGGCTAGAGGATGAGGGAATCCAGGGAGGTGGATATGGAAAATCAGGCCAAAGCAAACAGACCAGCAGACCTTAGGCACGGCTCCCTCTCCTCCCATCTCTTTCCCTCACTCACAGGGGCTCCCCAGCCCTCCCCATACTAGCCACACTCCTCAGCCTCCCCCTAGGGTCCAGGCGCTCAGTAGTGACTCCTCGGGCATTCCAGGACCTTTGTGGGAGTTCAGGCTACAGGCACGAGGGCGCCTGGTTAATTGCAGGGGACCTCGCTGCAGGACCCTGGCCAGGTGCCAGAGGCTAACTGCTCCCCCACCCCCAACACCCCTCTCCTGATTTCCTTGAAGTCCTAATGTTCCCACACTGGACAAGGTGTCTCCACTTTTCTGGAGCCCTCCAGCCCAAAGGGGGTGAACAGCCTGAAACCTGAGTCTCTTGAATTGTTAGCCATGCCCCATCCCTCATGTTAGAACAAGTTGCCTTCCTCAGAGGTGTGAGGAGAAGTCTTGAAACCAGCTTACAAGAGGCAATGAGACCTCTGGAGCCGCCTGCCAGGAAGTACAGGTGCCACCTGCACAGTGGGCACCATTTTGGCATCAGCATCCATCTCCACATCGGATATGGCCCGGCAGGGGTGCATGGCCCTCCATGGTCTGCTGGCTCGGATTCAACTGTTGCAGGGTATTGGGGGAAGCTGTGAGGCCCAGACCACACCACAGAGGAGGGCTGTCATGCCCCACCCGTGCCCTTTCATTATAGAATGACTGGGCAGAGATAAGGGCCAAAGTGCTTTGCGGTATGGAATTATTCACTATAAAAAAAATTATTGCCACCAGGTCAGCATGTCATTATGATTGCAGGTCAACTAGAGATTCACTAATGTCTCCTACTTGTATACCATTGACTTCAATGCACCTTCACTCCATTATCCAACAATCCAAGGAAAGTGGGAGCAGTGCTCCTATCCTGTAAGTGGGAAACTAAACAAGGGCTCTGACTCTGGGCTAAGCCAAGGTCACACAGCTCCTGCAGCACTAGGGTCTTCAGTGACAGTGTGGGGTCCACCCTCTACAGCTCTGGTGACATGCAAACAACTTCTTGTAATAGAATTTACCATGCTTATCTCAATCATGACACAACCTCATAAAACTCCATAGGTTAAAGGCACTAAAGGCATTTGTGCCAATGATTTCTGAAAAGTCAACAACCTCCTGCCTCTAATCTGCTTGGTGACATTAAACCCTGGCCTCTGCTCAAGAAAAGTCTGACTAAGAATTGCCAACTGCAAGTAGGCAAAGGAGTCAGCTCAGCTCCTAGGATATCACCCATCTCTTAATTCGGCAAACCAAATTCCGAAGGACATAATCATTGAAATTTCTCTCTTCCTAAGGCTGAGCTGGAGAGAAGGAATAAATACACATACACACAATGTAATTCCATTTGTATAAAATTCTAAAAAATGCAAACTAAACTACAGTGACAGAAAGCAGATCAGTGGTTGCCTTGGGATAAGGTGGGGGTGGTGGGTGGGGGATGGAGGGATTACAAAGGGGTATGATAAATTGTTGAGGTGATGGATATGTCCATTATCTTGATTGTGGTGATGGTTTCTCCAGATATTTCAAACTTGTTCAAATTTTACACTTTAAATATGTGCCATTTATCTTACATCAATTATATTTCAACAAAGCTGTAAAGAAAGGAAAAAAACCCCACACAGCCAAATGACTCCCTGCCCCATGCTGGCATTTCCATTCAGAGCTTATCCTCCTGGTCCATCTAGAAGGAGACTGGCCGGGACTGGCACACTTCCCTAGGACTCACCCTGTGGGTGGGAGCCCAGGGAGGAGCGTGATCTCTATTCACGTGGCCAGCTATGACCACTTGATAGTGTAAGTCAAAGTGGTTACTCCTGCTTGAGTTCACTCATTTCAAACATTAACTTTTAATTACCTGCAATGAAGAGGACCAACACAGGGCCGATGGGTTCAAGGACAGACTGAGACCTCTACAGCAACTGTCGGTGATGACAGTCGACCAGCTTCTTTGGAAGAAGCAAAGACTCTTCTGGTGAGGCAGGTAACATAACCAGCTAATTCATCTGCTGAAACTAGTTTCCCAAGCTAACTAGACATCAACAGCAGATCTCATGCATCTTAGTTTCTCTCTTTCCCAACGACCTAACACATAACCATTCAAGAAGTTTTCCTGAATATGGTATATCCTTTCTGTGGAGAACAAGCATGGTCAAGAGCTCATCACTCCCTCTTAGCCACTGGGTGAAATCTGGATTAATCTTCTGTGATATTGTGATATAATAAGCAATATATACTTGGTCTTCGTCCCTGGTCCCTGGCACAGAGCCTCTAAATGTTACTAATAATAAGCCCCTTTAAGTCATAACTAAGTTTATGCTAAAGAGATGATGCTTGGATGATGGGAGGCTGGTTGCCAGAGAAACCAACCATGTGATTAGACGGCTGGAACTTTCAGCCCCATCCCCGACCTCTAGGAGGGGAAGAAGGGATGGGAATTAAATTCAATCACCAATGGCCAATGATTTAATCAATCATGCCTGTGTAACAGAACTTCCATTAAAAACCCTAAACAACGAGTTTCAGAGAGCTTCCAACAAATGGAGGTGATGGAAGGGTGGTGCATCCAGAGAGGGCATGGGAGCTCTGCGCCCCTTCCCCATACCTTGACCTATTTATCTCTATCTGGCAGTTCATCTGAGTCCTCTGTAATATCCTTTATAATAAACCTGTAAACATAAGTAAATGTTTCTCTGAGTTTTGTGAGCTGTTCTAGCAATAATCAGACCTAAGGAGAGAGTCACGGGAACCCACAATTTATAGCCAGTTGACGAGAAGTATAGGTGACAACCTGGGACCTACAATTGGTGTCTGAAGTAGGGGCAGTCTTGTGGGATTGAGCCCTTAACCTATGGGGTCTGCACTAACTCCGGGCAATTCTTAGCATCAGAATTGAGTTAAATTGTAGAACACCCAGTTGGTGTTCACCAAGAAATGGAGAATTGCTTGGTGTGAAAAAACCCACACATTTGGTGCCAGAAGTGTTATAAATAAAGGAAATGGTGTTTTCCTTTCTCTCTCTTATATCATTCAAAGTAATTTCCACCTGACTTTCTTTCTTATACTTCCTGATACAAAAGCAAAGATTTAATGAAGAACTATTGCCCGCAAGTTACAGATGAAGTGACAGGGATTCAACCATGATTCAGATAGAGTTTCTATATTCGATTATAATTGGTATCACAACCTCATCTAGGGAGACAGACAGAAACTACTAACCATAATATATAGAAGAATAGTAGGGAAAGAATGCTGTGTGTCTATCAACAGAAGAATGGCTGTACAAATTTTATATCCCTAAGATGGACTACTATTCAGCAAAAAGCTGAAAATTATTGATATACACAAAAAACATGGATGAATCCCAAAAAATTATGTTGGGTGAAAGAAGTCAGACAAAAAAGACTACATTTTGTGGTATTCCATTTATATGAAGTTCAAAACAAGTGAAACTAATCTATGGTGACATAAGTTGGAACGAGTGGTTGCCTCTGTGGAAGCAGTCCAAATTGACTAGGAGGGAGCATGAAGGAACCGTCTGGGAAAAAGGAAATGTTTTATATCTTGATTGGGGTGGTGGTTACACAGGTGTACACATTTGTCAAAAGTCATCCAACTGTACACTTAAAATCTGTGCATTTTATTTTTATTTTTTTAAATTTTATTTATTTATGTATTTATTTTTTAAAGATTGGCACCTAACAACCGTTGCCAATCTTCTTCCTCTTTTTCCAGCTTTTTCTCCCCAAATCCCTCCAGTATTTAGTTGTATATTTTAGTTGTGGGTCCTTCTAGTTGTGGCATGTGGGACGCCGCCTCAGTGTGGCCTGACAAGCGGTGCCACGTCCATGCCCAGGATCAGAACCAGCGAAACCCTGGGCTGCCAAAGCAGAGCATGCCAATTTAACCACTTGGCCACGGAGCTGGCCCCTGTGCATTTTATTATATGTAAATTACTCCTTGATTTAAAAAAATATATGCTAAGGGATCACAGTAGCGAAAGCCACTTGCTTTCCTGAATTTAATCAGGAAAGACTTCACACAGAGTGACATTTGAGCAGGACCTTGGAGGAGGTATAGGTTGTTTTCTGGTTGGAGCTAAAAAACAAGAGCAGAAGTGTGAAGGTCATGGTGCATCCTAAGTAGAGGCCTCAGGGATATGTTTGAGAATGTCCTGGGGGAAGGCAGGGAATGGTGGGGGGCAGGAAAAAGTGGCTGAAGTGAGATTGTGAAAGGCCTTGAACGATATACCTTTTCAAATAAGGACAACAAGAAGTCTTGGAAATGCTTAGATTATGGTTTTGTCTGATTATTATAAATAATACATGCTCATTAAAAAAAATTACAAATAATTAAATCATGTATAAAGCCAAAAGTCCCCCAAATCCTAATAGTCATTGCTAACAATTTAGTTTTATCTTTCCAGACTTTATGTGTGTGCGTATTTAATATTTTAAAATTTTTAATAAAATGGACTGATAGAATATATATGGTACGCTCATAAGGTCTAGGATCATACCTGTCTATTTTCACTCTTGTATTCTCAATATCTAGCACAATGTCTGTAAGAATTATTTGTTGAATGTAAGAATGGTCTATATCTTACTCTTGTTTCCTAACATATTCAAAATATCCTTATTCTTTTTAATGGCTGTAAAGTGTTCTGCTCTTTGAGGCAAAGCTGTATTGAAAGACATTTGGTGCAAATTCCTTACGGTTACAAGACTATTATAAGATCCTTGTGTACTTGGATGTATTTCTATAGGATATATTCCTAGAAAAGGAATTGCTGGTTCAAAATATGCACATCTCAAAATTTTATAGCTATAATAGCGTTTGCTAAATTACCATCCAAAAAGGTTGTACTAATTTGCTTTCTCACAACCTGCTGTTTCCACCATATGCTCAACAACCCTTGATATTATCAATCTTATTCATCTTTTACAATCTTACAATCTAAAAATTATTTGCTTGTTTTGCATTTCTTCTATTAAAATGGTTTAGCATTTTGTCTTATGTTTATTGGCTACTGTATTTTTTTCTGTGAATTAGCTGTTTATGTCCTTTGATCACTTTCTTACTAAATCATTAATTGTTTTTAATTATAGAAGCTTCTTATATATTAGAGATGACAATTATTTGTAATATACGCCAAAAATTTTTCTCCCAGTCTTCTTCGTTTAGGGTATCTTTTGCTGTACGGTTTTAAATTTTATGCAGTCAAATCTGCCCATTCTTTTCCTTTATGATTTGTGACTTCGGTGCAGTGCTGAGAAATACTCTATCCACCTTAAGATTATGAAACTATTCTAATTGTTTTCTAGTTTTTTTATGGTTTAATTTTTTGCATTTGAATTTTTAATGTCTAGATTTATTTTATAGTGAAAGCGAGGTAAGCACCTAGCTTTACTTTCCCCTCCTCCTCAAATATAATCAAATAAATCATCAAACAGCCCATTTATTGAATAGCTGATTCTTTTGCCATTGATTTAAAATGGCAATTTTATTATGTACTAGATTTTCATATACAGATGGGCCTCTTCTGGAACTTCCTATTTCCTTTATTGTAGATTTATGGTATATGTTGGTATCTAGTAGGGTAAAATAGAAATATTTTAGATGTGTTTTATTCTCTGAAAGTAGCATTGTTATCAATCTAATCTAGATTAGGTAAATTTAAAAACTGGACGTAAATTCATTAAAAAGTTAAATATTGATATACTGGGTATTCTTTCATAGTGTGTTAAATAGGCATTTAATATGGAATCGCCTTCTCATTCACATTTTGTTCAGTTATTACAGAACAACAAAAAGTTTTAAGTGTAATAGTGATTCTATATTAACTGCCTATAAACACATTTTCAATAAACGTGTACATTTTTATAATTCTTTTCTTTTTCTCCATGCTTGTTTTATTTGCTGAAATGTAATTTTACATCTGTTGACTCTAATAACAACAATTTGGGTTTGTAATTTGAATGTCTGTTTTATCACATTTTTATAATAATTCATTTTTGTTGTGTTTTACAAAAGTATTGATCTGTGATGGATTAGAATTCTTTTTAAAAATGGCCCTTCACTACAGATAGTTTGAGAAGTAAACTAGTCCTAGAGAGCCAGCTAATTTCAATTTCCAACTGTTTGCTGCTTGTATAAAGAAACATAATTGATTTTTGTATGTTGACCTTGTATCCTATGACTTTACTAAATCCACTAATTAGTTCTAGTCTCATTTTTGTAGCTTCCTTAGGATTTTCTACACTGACAATCATATCATCTGAAAATAAAGAGTTTTATTTCTTTCTTTCCAATCTGTATGACATTTCTTTTTCTTGTCTTTTTGCACTGGCTAGGACCTCCAGTACAACGCTGAATAAACGTGGTGAGAGTGGACACCCTTGTCTTGTTTCTAATCTTAGTGGAGAAAGCATTTGGTCTTTTATCATTAAGTACGGCCTTAGCTGTAGGTTTTACATAGATGTCCCCTTTTCAGTTAGAGAAATTTCTATTTTATTCCTGGTTTGCTGAGAGGGTTTTTTTTTTTTTTAAATCAAAAATAGACAACCTAGAAGAGATGGATAAATTCTTAGAAACACACAATCTTCCAAAACGGAATCATGAAGAAATAGAAAATATGAATAGACCAATTACTAGCAATGAAATTGAATCAGTAATTTAAAAACTTCCAACAAACAAAAGTCCAAGACCAAATGGCTTCACAGGTAAATTCTACCAAACATTTAAAAAAGAGTTCATACCTATCCTTCTCAAACTATTCCAAAAAACTGAAGAGAAAGGAATGCTTCCAAACTCATTTAACAAGCCCCGCAGAACCCAGATACCAAAACCAGACAAAAACACCACAAAAAGGAGAATTACAGGCCAATATCCCTGATGAACATAAATGCAAAAATCCTCAACAAAATATTAGCAAACCAAATTCAACAATACATTAAAAGGATGATGCATCACGATCCAGTGGGATTTACCCCAGGGATGCAAGGATAGTTCAACATCCACAAATCAATCAATGTGATACACCACATTAATGAAACAAAGGATAAAAATCATATGATCATCTTAATAAATGCAGAAAAAGCATTTGAAAAACTCAACACCCATTTATAATAAAAACTCACAACAAAATGGGTATAGAGGGAATGTGCCTCAACACAATAAAGGCCACATATGACAAACTCACAGTTAACATCGTACTCAATGGTAAAAAGCTGAAAGCTTTTCCTCTAAGATCAGGAACAAGACAAGGATGCCCACTATCCTCGCTTTTATTCAACATAGTATTGGAAGTCCTAGCCACAGTAATTAGGCAAGAAAAAGAAATAAAAGGCATCCAAACTGCAAAGGAAGAAGCAAAACTGTCACTCTCTGCAGATGATACAATACTATATACAGAAAACCTTAAAGACTACACCAAGAGACTATTAGAACTAATAAATGAATTCAGTAAAGTTGCAGGATACAAAGTTAAAAACTGGTTACATTTTTATACACTAATAACGACCTATCAGAAAGAGAAATTAAGAAAACAATCCTATTTACAATTGCATCAAAAAGAATAAAATACCTAGGAACAAATTTAACCAAGGAGGTGAAAGACCTCTACTCTGAAAACTGTAAGACATGGATGAAAGAAACGCAAGATGACACAAATAAATGGAAAGACATACCATGCTCATGACTGGAAGAACTAATATTGTTAAAGTGGCCATATACTACCCAAAGCAATCTGCAGATTCAATGCAATCCCTATCAAAATACTAATGGCATTTTTCATAGAACTAGAACGAAGAATCCTAAAATTTGTATGGAACCACAAAAGACCCTGAATAGCCAAAACAATCTTGAGAAAGAAGAACAAGTAGGAGGTATCACACTCCCTGATTTCAACCTACACTACAAAGCTATAGTAATCAAAATAGTACGGCACTGGCACAAAAACAGACACATAGATCAATGGAACAGAATAGAGAGCTCAGAAATAAACTCACAGATATATGGTCAATTAATCGATGACAAAGGAGGCAAGAATATGCAATGGAGAAAAAACAGTCTTTTCAATAAATGGTTGTTGGGAAAACTGGACAGCCACACGCAAAAGAATGAAACTGGACCAATATCTTACACCATATACAAAAATAAATTCAAAATGGATTAAAGACCTGAATTGGAGACCCGAAACCATAAAACTCCTAGAAGAAAACAAAGCCAGTATGCTCTTTGACATCAGTCTTAGTAATATTTTTTTGAACCTATCTCCTCAGGCAAGGGCAACAAAAGCAAAAAAACCCCCAAATGGAACTACATCAAACTAAAAAGCTTTTGCACAGTGAAGGAAACCATTAATAAAATGATAAGGAAACCTACTGAATGGGAGAAGATACCGGCAAATCATATATCCAATAGGGGTTAATATATAAAACATATAAAGAACATATACAACTTAACATTAAAAGAAACAAACAACCCAATTAAAAAACGGGTAGAGGACCTGAATAGACATTTTTCCAAAGAAGACATACAGACAGCCAAGAGGCACATGAAAAGATGCTCAACATCACTAATCATCAGGGAAATGCAAATCAAAACCACAATGTGATATCACCTCATACCAGTAAGAATGGCTATTATCAAAAGGACAAAAAATAAGTATTTGTGAAGATGTGGAGAAGAGGGCACCCTCATGCACTGCTGGTGGGAATGTAAATTGGTGCAGCCTCTGTGGAAAACAGTGTGGAGCTTCCTTAAAAAATTAAAAATAGAACTACCATACAATCTAGCAATTCCACTTCTGGGTATTTATCTGAAGGAAACAAAAACAGTAATTCAAAAAGATGTATGTACTCTCAAGTTCATTGCAGCATTATTTACAACAGCCAACATATGGAAGCAACTTAAGTGTCCATCAACAGATGAATGGATAAAGACAACATGGTAGATATACAATGGAATATTATTCAGTCATAAAAAGGATGAAATCTTGCCATTTGTGACAATATGGATGGACCTAAAGGGTATTATGCTAAGTGAAATAAGTCAGACAGAGAAAGACAATTGCTATAGGACTTCATTTATATGTGGAATCTAAAAAACAAAACAAATGAATGAACAAAACAAAACAGAAACAGACTCATAGATACAGAAAACAAACTGGTGGTTGCCAGAGGGGAGGGGTGTTGGGAAGTGGGTGAAATAGGTGAAGGGGATTAAGAGGTACAAACTTCCAGTTATAAAATAAGTAAGTCATGGGGATGTAATGTGCAGCATAGGGAATATAGTCAATAGTATTATAATAACTTTGTATGGTCATGGAGGGTAACTAGACTTATTGAGGTGATCATTTCATAATGTATATATTGAATCACCATGATATACACTTGAAACTATGATATTGTATGTCAATTATACTTCCATTAAAAAAAAAAAAATCTCCCCCCAAAAAAGAATGTTAGATTTTGTCAAAAGCTTTTTTGGCATCTATTGATATGATCATGTCTGTTGATATGATGAACTGAACGATATTTGTATGTTAAATAAATCATGTAGTATTGGGATAAATTCCACTTGGTCATATGTATTGTACCTTTTATATATTACTGGATTCAATTTCCCAAAATATTGTTGAAGATTTTTGCATGTATATTCATTATAGATATTGGCCTGTAGTTTTTTGGGCTTTCTTCTTTATAATATTTTTGTTATCAAAGTAATGTTTGGTAATGCTCATAGACTGAATTGGAAAGTGTGCCATTGTTTCTATTTTATAGAAGAGTTTGTGTAGAATTGGTATTGTTTCTTTCTCTCTCTCTCTTTTTGTAACATTTGATAGAATTCTCCAGTGAAACCTTCTAGGAATTTTCTTTAATAGATGCAAGTGATTTCTGGTTAGCCCCAATATGTAAAGAGCTTGGAAACTGTCACTCCCATCCTTACAACAGGAAATGAATTACTGAAGCACTAAACTAATTACTGAAAATCAGTAATTTTTCTAGCACCCATTAGAGAACTGAGGACTCAAGGCAAGCCATCACCTTGAAATCTGGAGAGACAGGAGAATCCAGAGTCACAGCTGAGATTTGCTTACCTAGAGCAGAAGCTATTGGAGCCATAGACTGGTAGGGACACAAATAATTTTGACAAAATGCTGGAGTCTTGAGTGTGTAATAACGTAAGGGTGAGAAATTCCTAAGACTAGCACAGAGTAGGAGGAACCCCATAATTTTGTGGATCTTTACTTCCAGGGGCCCCATGAGATTCTCACAGTGAAGAGTATCCTCCCCTAACCCCCCTGGCCCCTGTGGCTCTGACAGGGAAAGGGTAACAGTAGTCATTGTAAAAGATGCCTAGAGTGTTCTCCATAACGAAGGCCTACTCTCCAGGGAAAAAGACCTTACACAAGCCTTATTCCACAGGAAGGAAGGGCATTTCTCCCACCCCAGCCCCCTTTAGTGTTCCTGTCTCACCTAAGGAGGGAAAAAGCTAGGAGACACTTAGTCGAGGAATGCAGGCCCACTAAAAAACTGAGATTTAATCCTATGATTATAGGACATAATCCCTCTCCCATGCCTCAATGCCACACCAACAGGGCTCCAATGTAGTAACAGTGGATGACAACTGAAGAGCTGTAAGACATAGCCTTTGTGTGAGGAGGAGCACATGGGGAAGCCCAAAGTCAACAGGGGAGACAAAAGCAAGGATGCTAGAGGAATCTGAAGCCTCTGGCACTTAGAGCTGCAGCAAACATTAAATACAGTCCAACTGTTGCCCAGATTAACCTAAAACTTTCACTGAACGCCTATTTACTTCAGATCCTATTACCCAATACATGACGTCTAGCTTTCAATAAATAATTACAAGACATGTTAAGAGGCAAGAAAAAACACAGTCTGAAGAAATATAGAGATATTTAGATTTTCTATTTCTTTTGCAGTAAGCTTTATTTTTTTTAAAGGAATTTGTCCATTTAAGTTTTTAATTTATTGGCATTAAGTTGTTCATAATATTGCCTTTTTATTTAATAATTGAGGATCTGTAATGATGTCTCTTTTCATTCCTGATATTCATAATTTGTGCCTTTTCGTTTTTATCTGGCCAGAGCTTTATCAATGTTATTGATTTTCTCAAAGCACCAGATTTTTGTTCTAGTGATAGTCTTCATTTTCCTTCTGTTTGATTTCTGCCGTTCTCTCCATTACTTCCTTTCTTCTGCTTATTTTAGCTTAATTTGCTCCCCTTTTTCTAGTTTCTTAAATAGAAGTTAAGTCACTGATTTAAAAAATTTTTACTTATCTAACATAAGCATTTAATGCTAAAAATTTTCCACTCTATTCCCTCCTCAGGGGCTTTGTTTTGGCAACTATCCCCCCTTTCTCCTGCATCATCAATTCTTCCCTTTCCACTGAACCATTTCCATCTTCATAGAAACAGGCTGTTATAGTGCTATATTATAGGGGAAAAAAAAGAAAACAAAAACACTCTTTCTTGCCCCCACAACCTCCCAGGCTGTCACACCCTTTCCCTCCTATAAATATGGTTATCTTTACTCTAATGCTGTATCTACTTCCTTATCTCCAATCTCTATAGCCCACGCCATGCAGGTGTTTACCCCTGCATTGAAATTGTTTTTATCAAGGTCACAAGCAAATTTCATCCCTCCATGTACAATGACGAATTCTTACTCCTCATCTTACTCGTTATTCAGCAGCATTTGACATACTTTACCCTGGCTCTCAGGCCGCCAGTCTCCCGGTTTTCCTTCTTTCCTCAGTGATGACTCCACCTCCCCTTTCCAACCTCTCAGTTGGAGAGCTCCAGCGTCCAGTCCTCAGTCTCCACTTTTTCCTCTTGCTCTACATCAATTACCCAGGTGCCCTTCGTCCGTCCACTCCTAAAATTTTAAGTATCATCTGATGTATTCAAGCTACTCTACATTACTTAATTTATAGTGCATAATTTCGTAGTTTCATGATTTTGTAGTCATCTTAAAGTAATACTTTTGTGTTTTAATCTGGACAGTTAGATTATATGTTCTCTAAGGACAAAGATCTCCACCATCTTGTTCTTTTCCATCCTTTTAAAGTATCTAACACAGTGTTCTGTGCATGGTAAGCCCTGATTAAACACTGTGAACTCCATCTCTGATTTTGTTCAAGCACTGAAAAATGTATGGTTTTACTATTAGGAAGAAGCAAGATTTATAGTGATTCACACTTAAGCAACAAGTAGCACTCACAAATTATTGAGCCTTAGAGCCAGGACCTGCTCAGGGCTCATAATCTTGGTCACCGTAGAATGTGTCAATCTCCAATTCTTTCACTGAGACTGAGACCATGAGCCAACTGAGTGGTTCCTTTTATTCAGTATTTACAATGAGGTGAAGGCAAAACATACACTTGTTTCCATTGGAGGTTTCTCACGTGTTGAGGCTGGTCACAGGGAAATCCCCATTCCAACCAAATAACAGTTAAACTAGAGCTACAATTTTAGTATGGAAGGGCCAACAAAATTGTACACAAATTTGGGCTGTTACGTGAGGAATGTGCACCTCTTTTACTGGCTTACAAGTTAGGAGCAAAGAGCCCTTGGTCCCTGAGGACAGTTCATCTAACAACACAGTCAACATAAACAGGGAACAGCCTTATTTCAAGCCAGAGGCAAGAGGCATCCTACAGCTTTGAGGGTGAGGCCACCAGGATTCTCTACACAGCCTGATGGCCAAGGCCAATCTCCACCCCTCAGCCGCACTGCCTTCTCACCAAGGGGAGGAAAACACAAGGACTCTAGAGGCTGCGCATGGTCACTGGGGAGAAACCGAACTGTACTCTCCTCATCAACCAACTCCCATCTTTAGCCACTATTATAAGGTGTTTCACAAATTTACTATTTTACAATTCCTTAGGAGATTTTTCAAGGTGAAGTTCCAGGATCTTTGAAGATTCCCCTCCACTTGGTTTAAGACACCTCAAACAACTTCTCTGTACCAAATTCTTTCTGAACACACAGAAATGAAATGGGCTGTATGAATTTTAAATCAGATAACAAAGATATCTTTTGAAAAAAGTATCAGAGGTGACCAGTCATAAACAGAATGTACAGCCAAGTTTTATAAGAGACAAAAACTGTAATAACAGATACCAAAGAATACACTATTTAAAGAAGAGGAAACATGGGAAATGAGTAGTGCCAAACAGTCTTTTTATTGTTCATTGAAAAATACAGGTCTGGAAAGGGTCTCTTGCATTGTGTTTTGAACACAAGGTCTGATATTGTAAGTACATAAGACATAATAGTATAACATATAAAATGATATATATAGAGACAGAATACACCTCTCTACACACTACAGTTTAATAGCATGAAGTGAAGCCTTTTATTAAATGAGAAGTGTAAACACTGCGATCATGAACAAAGTGCTCTAAGCAAAGCACTCTAAAACTGTTTTGTTGTGACATCTACTTTGTCTACCTGGCCTTAGGAACGGGGGCGCCCCGGAGAAACTTAGCTAACAAAAAGCTAGCACTCTCAAGGAGCTCTTCCGAGGGAGCAGGCTGCTGGTGCCTGAGACAGGCTGCCACCCTGGCTTCCCTGGAGCCCTCCGGTCCACGCTGACTGCTAATCCCTGTCTTGGGGCTAGTCTGAGATGAGTGGGAAGAGTGTTAGGTAGGAGGAAGCTTCTGTCTCAACTGCTTATACTGCACCAACTCTACAGATGAGAACATCTAGCATTATTTATGTGAATCTGCCACTCTGAGCAAACACTGAAATGTGCTTGAGAATAAAAATAGTAACGTTAGGAACAAAAGCCATTTTCTATTCAGTCTGCAGATATCATCATTTATTCCTTTCAGTCATATTTTCATTAAGATGCTCTAAAAGAGGCTGCTACTACTATATTACGAGTCAAGCAGGTCAGGATCGAGGTAACAAAACTTCTCCAGTTACAACTACTAATTCAAATGAATTAAAAATAAATACAAATTTATTAGAGAGCAACAAAACCAAGGTCTTATTTACTTGGAAACATATTCAAGCACTACAACAATATTCACATTCCAAGGTCAACTTTAACTACACCTACATTTCCCTCCAAACTGAGAAAGCCCTGTGTGGGGGAGAGCATACATCAACACCACGTTCTCCTCTCCAAATACTATCAGGGCTCAGAAAGCCCATTATAGATAACAAATGCAAAAAAAAAAAAGAGAGAAAGAGGAAAAAATAGCACGTCAATATCTATACAGCAACAGAGGAAGGCTACACTCCCCCTCTGGGCTTGCTTGGCACGGGGCCAAGCAAGCCTATTTGTAACAATAGTGCCTAAGCTGACTATGGCAATGCTCACATTTTAAGAGAAACCAGGATTACAAAGTTTCTTTATGCATAGGTAATCAAAGATCATTAAATAATTTCCTGAACTAAGACAATAGTCTCACCACCAAAGAAAATTTTCTCCTCACCTGAGAAATTTTTATAAGTGAGATTTTACACTATCTCAGCTTCTTTACTTAACATTAAACTTAATGCACAGAGGACATACTCAGAGCTCAAGTCTGAGTAATATTAATATGCTCAGGGTTTTCTACACTTTACAGATCAGCAAAATTTTATCAGCTATCCATTTAAGAGAGTTGTAAGTCAACCATAATAACCAACTATATATTTTTCTTATTCCGTTCCTCAAAGAACACCACGTTCCACTAGGAATAAAGCCCAGTTCAATAGGTACCTTGTTCCCCTCATCTTTGCACAGTATATTTCACTATTCAGTCCCTATGTCCTTGACTCTTCCTACGACTCTTCTAGACTAAGGAAAATCTTGTATAAAGGTGGAAAATTGTGAACTCCAGCAGAAGTACTGGTATTGGTGCTGAAGGAAATTTTAGGGGAAAACCCACAAGTGCTTGTGTTTACAGCCTTGCCAGAAACTCTATTCCTCTTGAATTCCTAGACCGAGAAATTCTAGTATTTAAACATGGGAGGGGATTTCACTGATAAAGGTCTAGTTCACGTGTAAGGTTCTGGTCCCTGGAACAATGTGTGGCTAGCCCAAAATACTGGTCATGTTTCCATTTTAAACATGTTTATTACCATTCCCCATGAGAGTACTGTCAAATTCCTCCACTGTCATGTCACTGGTGAGCCCCGTCATTGCTGCTCCTATTTCTTCTGGATGTTCTACTGCAGATATGGGATTCACTGAGGTTATCACTTTAAGTCTAGGAAATTTCTATTTCACACCATCAGCTCCCTAAAAGCCATCAACTGGGAACAATTTCTAGTTAGGAAAGGCACAATTCACTAGCATTTCCTCTTTATAAAGGGAATCAAAATCATTGTTTAGCAGGTGAACAAACGCCTCAGGTATTCCTATAGAGGGAAGGCTGTGCCTGCTACCAAAACCCAGAAACGTTTACTAGATCTAAAGATTATATGGATTAAGTAAAAGCATGAATTTGGCAGTTTAAGACACATTGCCAATTTTACACTACACCATTTGAGGGCAAGCGTTTAGTATCACAGCAGCAAGTTAAAAGTGTCAACACCACCCTATTTGCTTGCTTTCCTCATGCTTTAGGTAAACTTCCACCAGCTCCAGTGAAGCCTGTCCCAGGGTACATCATTCAGCAGCCTGAGGAACTGCTCAGAGAGAGAACAATGGACTTCACCTCAACTAGCTCAGCAACTAGCACTCAGCTGGCAAACACTGCCTTGGGGCAGAGCCCATGCAAAGCCTTAAATCCAGGAAAGATTCATAGAAGTTATACAAAAATTCTTGGCTTTATAATACCTTTCGAGGAAGTCAGAAAATAATTGGTTTTTAGTTAAAGAAAGTGAATCTATGCTCAAAAAACAATGTAATGACTCCAAAAACAACTTCCAGGATGGAAAAACTACAGAAAAATACAGCTGATTAATCAATAGCTTACTTTGGCTAAATTATCATAGTAAGCCAGTGCAATTTATTATTGCATTTAGAAGCACAGCCTACCATGTTCTCAGAAAACAGGATACTAGTGAAGTCCATGAAAACAGTTCACCGAGAGGATAGCCCTTGAGCCTTTCATGACTTCAGATCTTAAAAAGACAAAGGCTAACTGGGATTTGACGTTCAGATATTTACTTGCTCAGCACAAGCAGAGTTAGGAGACGGTTAAACATCTGATTCTCACTCACTTATGGTGATGTGAGCAAACTCCTATTTGGAGACTGATGGTTCTCAATCCGGCTGCACATTGGAGTCATCTGGGAAGCTTTTAAAAAATTACCAAATGCCCAGACCAATGAAGTGTGGAGGGTGGAGCTAGAAATCAGTAGTCTTTGATTCCCCAGGTGATTCTCACGTGCAGCCAGGATGCACACCACTGAGGAATCCCTTTCAGAGAGCTGTTGCTTGAAAGCCATATCGTATCTAGATAGTTTGTTTTTTTTAATTCCACCAGGAAAAGGGATTTTTAGAAAAAGGCACAGTTGTGCTTCCTCTAAAGATGCAGCTTACTGTTTGAGAGGTGCTGGTTCTTGGAGGTTATCTGGAGCGCTGGCTGAAAAGGAGGAAGTCCTTGTCTTGGCAGAGCAGGCATAGTTTCAGGCTTCGGCAGCTGCCTCCAGCAGCAAAGAACGCCCAGATGCCCATGAGCACCATGATTATATATACTGACACTAGACTTATTCCATAATGAGGATTTATGAAGGTCTGCAAAGGGAAAATAAATCAGTCTGGGTAATAACAGCAAGCTTATTAAACATGTGGAGCAACCAAGATAAAGGAACATATGGAATACTTTCAAAAGTTACGGTGTGTTTCATCAAACATATGACGTACATCGTGTTGAGGAGCAGCAGGCCCCACAGAGACACAGAAGTAACCTAGCCAACAGACACTAGCCCATAAATCTGTGCTTTGCTGTAGTCAGATGGCAACCATGCAAGGTAACCAGAAGTCAGAACCTAATGAAATACCCAAGTAGAAGATATATGTCATATAACCTGGGCTCAGTTTATAATAATTTTTATGTTAATTAGCTCTTAGAATTTGCAAGAAAGTGAGACAAGTCCAAGTTACTTTAGTATAAATCCTTAGTATTCAAGGGAATATGAGGACGGCATCTCTTTTTCAGCTGTACAATTGCTGTGGGTTCTAAAAGTTCATTTAAAAAACACTGATGGGATGCTGAGAAATACTATGTTACACAATCGTAAAGACCAAAGTGTCTATCCTAATGGAGCTTACAAACTAGTAAGGGAGACAGGTAACGAATGAAGAAACAAATTAATTAATTACAAATTGTGATGAATGCTGGGACAGAATAATTATAATTGTGATGGTGCTAGGATAGCTAAAAACAAGATGATCTACTTAGGTTGGTCAAGGAAGGCCTGAAGAAGTGGCATTTAAACTGAGACATATAAGACAAGGAGAGAGCCAGCTTGTGCAGACTGAGGAACCAAAGGAAGGCAAAGAGCTCAGTGCAGCTGAGAACCTGAGAAGAGCTGATATCAATAACGTATAGGGACAGAGGGGCAGCACACGAGATGCAGTCCGAGAGGAAGGCAGGGGCCAGCTAAGCATATCAGTAAGGAATGTGGATTTTATCCTCAGTGCAATGAGGGTCACAGAAGGGTTGTAGGCAGGGGAGCTGAATGACTTGATTTAGATTTTTAAACTGCAGAGAATGGATTAAAGGAGGCTACGGTGAAAGCAGGGAGACTAGTTAGGAAGACTTTGTAGTGGATGAGGAGAGTACAGGATGCTGACTTAGGCCAGGGTGTCGGGGTGCAGATGGAGAGTGGGTGATACGATCTGACAGGACTTGCTGATGGATGGAATGCGAGGGAAACGGAGAGGCCAAGAATGACTTCCATGTTTCCGACTTTAAGTAAATGGTGGTGCTATCTAATGAGATAACAAAAACTTGAGGAAGACCAAGCTTGAAAGACCTGGGGAAAGACCAAGCTTGGAGTGATGGGTAAATGCCTGTGAGATTTCAAAAGCTGATGTCAGGTCAGCAGTGAGATATATGAGTATGGGGCTCAGAGGAAAGGCCTGGGCTAGAAAAAGGAATATAGAAACACAGTCCGTAGACGATATTTAAAGCCATGACTACGAATATGATTACCCAGGGAGCAACTGTAGAGAGAAGGGAAAAGAGAAGTCAAGACCAAGCCCTGAGAACATTTATAAATTATTTGTGCTGCTTAGAATCACAGGAGCAAATTAAAAGTGTCAACACCACCCTCTAGGCTTGACTCTTATTGAAAAGGAGTCAGCAGGGGCTGGCCTGGTGGCACAGTGGTTAAGTGCGGACATTCCACTTCAGCGGCCCTGGGTTCGCATCCCAGGTGCGGACATGGCACTGAGTGGCACGCCATGCTGTGGTAGGTGTCCCTTGTATAAAGTAGAGGAAGATTCACATGGATGTTAGCTCAGGGCCAGTCTTCCTCAGAAAAAAGAGGAGGATTGGCAGATGTTAGCTCAGGGCTAATCTTCCTCAGGAAAAGAAAAAAGAAAGAAAAAGAAAAAGAGTCAGCAAAGGGGTCTGAGAAGAGCAAACGTGAGGTAAGAGGAAAATCAGGACAGTGTGATGCAGAAGTCAAAAGACGAAAATGTTTCAAAGACGGGGTTGTCAACTCTTTTTAAAGGCTGCTGAGATGAAGAATGAACAATGTCCATTAGATTTGGAGAAATGGAAGTCCTTTTTGACCCTGACAAGCACAGTTTTAGAAGTGTTGAGCAGAAGCCAGATTCGACTAGAAGTATGAGAGGTGAAGTGGAGACAGAATTTGTGGAGATAATTCTTTGAGAAGTCTTGCTGTGATGGGGAACAGAAGGAAAAAAAAAAAAAAGGTGGTGGCTAGAAGGGGAAAAGGCAATAACGAAGAGTTTTATGTAAGATATGTCTGTATGCTGATGAAGAGAGGAACAGGCTGGTGAGGTAGGATGCATGGCACCATCAAAGGAGCGAAGTCCTCAAGTAGCAGAGAATTAGGCCTAGAGCCCAAGTGGAGGGGCTGGCCCTTGACAGAAGGAAAGATACTTCCTGTGCTGGGCCAGGTGGGGAGATGGTTCCCATCCGACCCAGCATTTACACTTAACAAAGGAGAGGATCAGACTGGGTCAGTTTCTCACTGTAGACCTCTGCCTGTCAAGGTTCCTCATTGTCCTTGCCCTCTCATACCTGCATCCGTCCCTGGCTAAGGCACCCACCTTGACTATCAGCTCTGGGCAGGGAAATGGGCTGATTTCAGAGGTAGCACCTCATGCATAAGAGCGCTTTTCTCAAGAGGCATCTGTGGACATGGCAAAAATTATTTTCTGGATTCTTCTTCAGGATAATTCTATACCTCAAATCCACTAAATTTTCATTTATTTTACAGGGTGCTAAGCTCTTTTGTATTTCTCTTTTGTTTCTTTAAAAAATTGTTTTCTTTAAACAATTACAAAAGAAATATGTGATTGTTGTAGAAAATTAGAATACATAAATGAGTAAAATAAATTTTAAAGCCTGAAATACAGATAGGTCAATATTTATTAAACAGAACACAAAAAGTGCAAACCATATAGGAAAAATTGATTAGACTACGTTAAAGTGAAGAACTTTTGCTCATAAAAAGACAACATTAAGAGAATGCAAAGCCACATTGTAAGAGAAGTTATTTACAATACATACAAAAGCCTCTTTTAGAGAATATATAAAGAACTCCTAAAAATCAAAAAGAAAAAGACAACTGAATAGAATGATGGGCAAAAGATTTGAACAGACACCTCACAAAAGAATTTCCAAATGGGCAATAAATATATGAAGACGTGCTCAACCTCATTTAATCATGAGGGAAATGCAAATTAAAACCATAATGTGATACTACTACATACTACTACATAATGTGATACATACTGCATACTACTACATACATACATACATACCATAACAATAAAGAGAATGTCACACTAAGTGCTGGTGAGGAAGTGGAGGAACTGCAACTCACAAATTAATGGTGGGAGTGTAAGTCGACATGACTGCTCTGAAAAACTGAGTGGTACCAACAGCTGATGTAGGTGCACCCCACGATTCCACTCCTAGACATATATCCAAAAGAAATGTCTACATAAAGTTCAACAAGAGACATACACTAGATACTATTCACAATAGACAAAACTGGAGACACCATAAATGTCTCTGCTGGAAAATGGATAAGCTATGGTACAGTCACACAGCAGAACGCTACACTGCAATGAAAGAGCAATCAACAGCTCTGCTCAGATAAATCTCACAAACATAATGTTGAGCGAAAGGAGTATGGTTCCATTGACATAAAACACCAAAAGGCAGGGCAAGCTGTGGTGTTGGAACTCGGGACTGTGGCTCCCCTTGGAGGAGCAGTGCAGTGGCACTAGGAGGAGCAGTGCAGTGGCACTAG
>NC_060268.1:57167317-57190064 GCF_021613505.1 Equus quagga | reverse complement strand
GGAGGAGCAGTGCAGTGGCACTAGGAGGAGCAGTGCAGTGGCACTAGGAGGAGCAGTGCAGTGGCACTAGGAGGAGCAGTGCAGTGGCACTAGGAGGCTCACGAGAGCTGACAGTGTTCTAGTTTTCATTTAGGTTCAAGTTACACAGGTGTGTTCACAACGTGGAAATTCATCTAGATGTACACTTCTGATTTGTATCCTTTTCTGTATGTATGTTATTTTAATAAAACAATTACTTAAACATTCTCTGAAATCTGCCATTCAGAGATAACTACTGTTAACATTTTGGTACATAATATTTCAAATTTCCTGAGTTCTCTTTAATCCTTAAGGAGAATAATATAAATTATTCAATATTAAACAATATTCATTGGCCAGCTACTATGTGCCAGGGACTGAGGATACAAAGACGGACAAGATAAGGTCCCGTCCTTGGTGATCAAACTCTAACTGGCGAGAGATGTAAAAACTATATTAAATAAAATAATCCTGGCCAAGGATAAGTGTTATAACACAGCTATGAATAAGGGCTGGTGAGAGTACCAAGTCTGGAGTATGCACCTTTTCCAGGGAAGCTTCACATGGAATGAACAGGAGTTTTCCAAACTGACCTAGGTTAGGGAAGATAAGTCAGTGCAGATAAAACAGCACGGACAAAGGCACACCACACTGGATCAATTTAGAGGGAGTCTGTGATGTGACTGTGGGGAACAGCAGGAGGGAAGCTTTCCCCAGTAAGACAGACGAGAGGCTACGTCAAACAAAGAAGTCTGGGTTTTATTTCAAGGTATCTGCTACAGCTGATCACTCTCTCCTCCTTAATACACTTGGTTTCCAGGACACCTGGCTCCTGGTTTTCCTCCTACCTCACTAGTTGCTCCTTCTCAGTCTCCTTTGCTGGCTCCTCCTCTTCCCCCAACCTCAGGGCTGGAGTGTCCAAGGGCTCAGTCCTTGGGCCTCTTGTCTGCTAGACTTACTCCTTACAATCACCTTTTCTAGGCTAGATTTCTTTCTCAAACTCCAAACTTTTTTATCCAACTGCCTAACTGACATCTCCACTCAGATAGCCAATAGGCACGTTTAATGTGGCCAAGGAGAATTCTTAATCTCCCCTCACAAGTTTCCCCATCTTAGTTGATGACAATTCCATCCTTCTCCTTGTCCAGGCCAAAAACCTTGGAGACATCCTTTGCTCCTCTTCTTTCTCTCCCATGCCTTATCCAGTCTGTCAGGAAATACTGTTGGCTCTACTTTCAAAACTATGTCCTGAATCTGATCATTTCTTATTATCTCCACTACTATCTCACCCCAGTTGTCACCATCTTTCTTGACTACTCTAATCTCTTCCCTCACTACAGTCCACTCTCAACACCGCAAAGTGATCCTTTTGAAATGCGAGTCACACCATGTCTCTCTCCCCAAAACCCTACAATGACTCCCATTTCACTGAAAGTAAAAGCCAAAACCCTGCATTATCTAGATGTGGTTCTCATTTCTGACCTCTACTTCCCACCCCATCTTCAACTCTGTGACAGTATCTCCTACGAACCTCCCCTGGCTCACTCTGTTCTGGCCACACTTGCTTCCATAAACAGGCCAAGCATGTTCTTCAGTCTTCGGACTTTGCCACTGGCTGCTCAGTCTGGGATGCTTTTTCTCCAGACAGCCACATGACCAACTCTACTTTACTTCTTTGCTGAAATGTCACCTTCACAATGAAGCCTACTCTGACCACCTAGTTCAAAAATTTTCTATCTCCCCAACCCCCACACTCTGGGTCCCTTTTAACCTGCTCTACTGGGCTGACCCTGTGGCTGAGTGGTTAAGTTCACGCACTCTGCTTCGTCAGCCCAGGGTTTCGCAGGTTCAGATCCTGGGCATGGACCTAGCACCGCTCATCAAGCCATGCTGAGATAGCATCTCACATAGCAGAACTAGAAGGACCTAGAACTAGAATATACAACGTGTACTGGGGGGCTTTGGGGAGAAGAAAAAAAAAAGAGGAAGATCGACAACAGATGTTAGCTCAGGGCCAATCCTTAAAAAAAAAAAGATGGATAGGATAGATATAGATATTAAAAAAAAAAAAAACCTGCTCTACTTTTCCTTTTTTCCACAGCACCTATACTAACATATTACATAATTTCTTACTTATTATGTCTATTGCTTATTGCCTCTTTTTCCCACTATATTGTACAGGCAGGGATCTTTGTTTTGGTCACTAAACTGTTTTATTCACCTAGAACAGTGCCGGGAACACAGAAGGCCCTCAATAAATATTTATCAAATGAATGAATGACCAATTGGATCCATAAGAAGGACATTTGTCTTTTTCATGTAACTTCCTTTCTGATTATAAAAGTGTATGATGTAGATGTTTTGGAACATGCCAAAAATGATAAACAATAAAAGAATCCACTCAGAGATAAACGCTGTTAATCTTTTAATGCATTCTCTTTCCAGTCTTTTTTCCACGAAGATTTGGCTTTAGATAGTTGCCATCATCTTAAAGGTAAATTTAGTATCCTGCACCACTGAAAGGTTTTAGGTAGGGGAGGCAATAAGACTGCATTTTAGATGGATCAGAGTATAAGGAGCCCAGTATAAGAAAATCTGAGATGAACTCTAAATGGATGGAGAGGGGAGAAGCATGAGGCAGGACACTATCAGAAGGAGCCTTTTCAAGACTTTAGGTGACAAATGACAAGGGTCTAGACAAGGCAGTGGTGGGGATAATTCTGATGTACATAAATTACAAATTACAAAAAAGTCAGACTCAAAGCATTAAATGTGCTTTATAGATATATCTAGTCAAGTTTTCTTTTAAACTTTATTTTTAAAACTGGCATTATTATAATGTCGGTGAGGAGGGAGTGGAATGGGCACTCGTTATAGATCAGAATGAATAAAAATGGTACAACCCTTGTGGAGAGTATTTTAGTAATTTGCATCAAGGGCTTTAAAAATATTTATACCATTTGACTTCATAATTCCATCCCTCGGAATCTAAACGATACATGAAAAAGTTTCATATACAAAGATGTTCAAGACAGCATTTTAATAACCAAAAGTAGAAACAGAAGTGATCAGTTAGGCAAACTATAATTTTTATGTAATTATATAAAGCCATTAAAATTCACACATTAAAAGGATTTATAATAAAATGGAAATTGCTTAAGATGTGTTAAATAACATAAGCATGATGCCAGACTTTTTCAGATTTGACTGTATCCATTAAAAAAAGACACGTAGAAAAAATCTTTAATGAGATCAACCAACAAATTAATAGTTGTCCTTCTGTAGAAAGACTTAGATGATTTATCTACCTATGATTCATTCATTCTTTTAGGCGAGTTTTCTGAATTTCCTCAATTTCCCACGAGCACGTATTTCATTTAGAGTGGAATCTACTACCTTAGATATGTGGACTTGAGTTCCAAAAACACAGTTTGGGCAATACTCACCAGGGTTGAAACCAGCAGATGGGTTAGAAGAACCAGAAGAAGGGCGTACCACTTTTTCTTCTCACAGCCATCAAAAAATACAATGCCCCAGAACAAGTGTAGCATTATGATTACCAGCGTCATGAAAGCTGAAAGACAGACATCCATTAGTGCCCAGTCATACAGACAACAGACGCCAAAGCCCACTGAACACCTGGTCGTGAAACAGGCTTTGGGGTGCACCATGCTAGTATGAGAGAGTTTAACCACCATCTGACAGAAGCGGAACCCTGACACACATTTGCTCGCATGGTAACTCAGAAAGCAACATGTCTAAACAAGGGGTCAGCTTGCAGCGGCTTCTCATCAGGAAGGTGAACCTATTTAACTTGCAATCTGGCCTTTGGGAGTTTCTCTGAGGAATGCAGTAAAACTACTGCGATAGCAGCTCTTTTCAGTTAGCCTGTTGCACTAATTAAGAAATACTTTTCTCAATTAAAAGGAATATTTTTGCTTTAAACAAGTCTTTTCGCTAAAATAGAATTTCTCCTTGGATTTTTGGGTTTTTTTTAAAAAAAGGCCCATGGAAGAATAAAACTAGTAGAAATTGCAATAATTATCTAAGATTCTTGTTAGGCAACTGAGACTGAATTTGACCAACACAGACAGGTTTTTCTGTGTAATACTGTGTGTGTGTGTTCCAGAGAATCTGAAAATTTTAACATGGAAAAAAAGGGATACAGATTTCCCTTTTCGGCCACATAATAAGATAGCACTGACACCCGCCAGTCTGGGAAAAATTCAAGTTTGACAGTTCTTTCAGACTGCTGAAAACAATCTGTTGAAACAAACTGTTCAACAAACTGTTGAAACAATCTTGCATTACCTAGTAACGTTGACAATTCGCATTCCCTCTCTCCAGCAATTCCACAGCTAGATCTATACTCTGAAGCAGTTAGTTCTTGGATTAATAGATCACTAACACCTGAGAGCTTGTTAGAAATGCAAATTCCTGGAACCCACCCCAGACCTCCTGAATCAGACACAATGAGCCCAGCATCCGTGTTCAAACAGTCCTCCAAGTGATTCTGATGCATGGTCAAAGTCGAGAACCACGATCTAGAGAAACTCGAATATATTCGCACAAGGGGATACATATGAGAACATATATATATTCATATATGTGTATATATATATATCTTTTTTTGGTGAAGAATGTTGGCCCTGAGCTAACATCTGTTACCAATCTTCCTTTTTGCTTGAGGAAGATTGGCCCAGAGCTACCATCTGTGCCAATCTTCCTCTACCTCACAGGTGGGATGCCGCCACAGCATGGCTTGATAAGCAGTATGCAGGTCCATGCCCAGGACCCAACCCTCGAACCCTAGGCTGCAGAAGCGGAGCACACAAACAACCATTATGCCACCAGGCCGGCCCCAAGAATATTTTTGTAATAACCAAAATAGTCCATGGTTATCAGAATGGATAAGTTGTGGTGTATTCACATAATGGAATACTATACCATCTACAATATAAATGATCTCAAGAATATAATGTTGAGTGGGAGAAAAAAAAGCATATAAAATGCCTACTACTTCAATGTACACAAAGTCAAAAACATGCAAAACAATATTAAAAGTCATAACTGTTGTGGCTGGAAGAAAGCAAGTTGTTACATCTAGTGATAGCATGCCAGCATTTCAGTAAATGACAGTAAATACTTTAAAGTAGAAGAGGATTTTTTTTTTAAACTTTGGGACAATGGTAGACTAAACTAAAATGATGTATTTTAATCTCAGTGATGATTCTGGAAAGGGCAGTTCCCCTGAAGATAGACGCCTGGTGATGTGATGGTGTAGAGCTGAGGCCACTGAAGACATCCAGGAGTTAAGTGTACATCAGAAAAGACCAGGGTATTAGAAACTCCATCTACACAGACACAAATGTTCACGTGCTAAGGTTTTTCTAAAACTACACGTCAATCAAATGTCAAGAGAAAGCAATGACATCATTTATGTGTCATCTATTTGTCAGCTTATGCTTGCCATTCTATGCATTACCATGAATAGTGAAGCCAGCCAATCATGCTCCTATGGTCAAGTCCTAGAACTCAGCTACTTGGAAAAGGCTCTTACTTATGGAACTTCTAGTTCATTTTCATCCAAAAGAGCATTATTCTGTCAGTTTCAGACAAGCATCCTCAAGATATCTTTAGCCCTGAACTTTCTTCCAAATTCTAGGTCTGTATTTTTTTTAAGATTTTATTTTTTCTTTTTTCTCCAAAAGCCCCCCAGTACACAGTTGTATATTTTTAGTTGTGGGTCCTTCTAGTTGTGGCATGTGGGATGCCGCCTCAGCATGGCTCGATGAGCGGTGCCATGTCCGCACCCAGGATCCGAACCAGCAAAATCCTGGGCCGCCATGGCAGAGTGCCCAAACTTAACCACTAGGCTACGGGGCCGGCCCCTAGGTCTGTATTTCTGTTTGCAAGGTCCTTTCCTGCTAAAATATATCTTTGATGGATTGACCCCATCTCCAAAGTAAAGTTCAAATACCTCAGATTAGCATCCCAGACCCTCTACAACCTAGCCCCAAATTACTATCCTTTACTAATCTTCAAACATATCCTATTTAGAGGAAAACCAGAACTCTTACACTATGTCTACGCCTCTATGTTTTTACTTTTTTTAACTGTCCCTTTTGCCTAAATATTCTACTACTCATTACCACCCCTGCCCATTTCACCACATCCAAATCCTACTTGTATTTAAGGTCTAGCTCAATGCCATCTCCTCCGTGAATTCTTTCTGATCCTTACTCTTCTCCATTTTTCTTTTCTTTTTTAACACTCAACACACATTTCCTGAGCACCTAGATGGTCTGGCCTGAAGATTATGTCTATGAGCTCTGGAGTCACAATCCTGAGTTGGAATCCCAGCTCCACAGTACAGCTTTGGGCAAGCTATTTACCTCTCTGAGCTTCTGTTTTCTTTATTTCTAAAACGTGGATAATAACACCTCATAGGGCTGTTGCAGGGAAGAGCAGAGCTTTGCAAACTGTAGCTTTTCAGTAAATGACAGCTACTATGTGCTATGGTGTCCAGATTCAAAGATGAATAAGTGACAGCCTTTAGTGAGTTAAGACTATCAGGTGAGAAAATGAGGCAAGGCAGCAAGTAATTACGACTTTTATCCAGATTTCCTGTGTACTTGACCATGTTTTAAAATACACTCTTCTGGGCTGGCCCAGTGGTATAGTGGTTAAGTTCTCATGCTCCAATTCAGAAACCAGGGGTTTGCGGGTTCGGATCCCAGGCGTGGACCTACACTCCACTCATCAAGCCACACTGTGGCAGCATCCCATGTACAAAGTAAAGGAAGACTGTCACAGATGTTAGCTCTGGGGCAATCTTCCTCAAGCAAAAAGAGGAAGATGGGCAACAGATGTTAGCTCAGGGCCAATCTTCCTCACCAAAAAAAAAATAGAATAAAATGCACTCTTCTTCACTCTTGTAGATTATTTCTTTCTCTGACTTGTATTACTCTCACATTTATTTTATTCCTCCCCTCATTCATTAATCCATAAAAGTATTTATTCAATGCCCACTATAGGCCAGGCACTGTTCTAGGCACTGGGGCTATCATTGTGAACAAAACACAGTCTCATGGGACTTTGCCCCATTTTTTCAGTTTACTGTTTTATTAACACATCTAAAGGGGATCTCTGAGACATTTATTAAAACACTGTACATTCCTACTTGACTGCTTATTTATTTAGCTAGCACTAGTTTCTGGCTAGCTTCCATGGTCCTCAGAAGCCTTTACTATTACAATGTGCTATTTAGAATACTGGGATTTATTATTTATTCCCTCTGTAATTGGTTAGAGGTCCAAAAGAAACTGAGACCTGGATATGTAAACGATTTTGCCACATACACGTAACTAGAGCTACACACATACTATTTTGAGACTTCTCTCTAGCCAGTGGAATTCACTCCAACTAGAAATGAAGTATTGCTAATAGTACCTCTCAGGTACTGTCTTTTAATTACTAGACCTTTCTCATTTCACGTTCCTAAATAGAAAATTCTAAAAGTCCTTCAGTGAATCTAACCCTAAAATTTGCTTTGCTCTAATATTCTTAAAAGTAGGGGGGACAAAAACTTCTCCAAGTTAACCATAAGAATATAAAAATTAGTTTATAATCCAGATTAATAAAAGGAGCTTCCATAATTTCTAATGTTTTGGAACATTAATCAGAAAGCGGAACAATTCTAACAAGTATCGTATATCTATTTGTGAAATTGTAGCTGTTTAGTTTGATAACGGACTTCCTCTTCTAATCTTTAATTCTCTTGGTAGAGAATGTTACAATCTAACTTATTTCTAAGCAAAATGTTTCAGTGTTACCTTTAAGAAGCTCCACTAACTATTCGGTTCTTTTACCCTTTCTGATTGAATATACCCTAAATGCTCTAGTACTAGATTCACCAATATCCTCATTTTCACACTTGTCCCTCTTTCCCTCATTGCTGATATCTACTTTTCTGTCCTTGCAGAGACAACGGCCTGAGATAGCAACTGATTCTAACACTGGATCCTGCCAGCACGGAAGTCGCTATCATCTGGCTTCCCCTGACAACCTCAGAGTATCTCTAACCATGCCAGAAAGAGCCCAGGGCTGCTGGTGGTGGCGGCAGCAACAGACAAAGGAGGACCTCCCAGAGCCAAGGCTGAGCCTCCTCAGCTGCCCAGAGGCAGGATGTCATTACCAATAGGCTTCTGGCTTCTTTTTCCAAGTAAGAGAAGGGTCTGGGGTGTCAGGGTGCTGTGAAATGAGAGACTCTCTTCCATCCCTTTTGGTTGCAGAAACTCTCTGGATTCTTGCAAGGTCTCTAATGACCGAGCCCAAGTAGGAGTCAAGCCACAGAACTAAACTAACGTTTTTGAAAACGCCTTTCCTGAAATAGAGATTTAACTTCAAAATTTTTGCTTTAAAAAATGTAAGAGAATTCTGTGACTTAGTTTATTGTAATATAGACATATACTACTAATCAAATAACATTCTCTAAGATTAAAAGAAGATATTCTGAAAACCATCTCCTATTACATAGCCATAAGAAAGGCATAGTACTGTGCCTTAATACCAACCAGATCATAAAGATGTCCTGAAAGCAATCTGAATGACTGCAGGTATTTAAATAACATTTATCATTTCATCTTTATGAAAATGCTCCTGAAGCATGTTCATGAGCTGAACAGATTGCCAAGGATACGATTTTATGTTTAAAGTCCCCATAGCAAATGTTGAAGAATGATGAAATTCTCTCCTCAAGTTAGCTCACGAGCGCAGAGTCAGCATCGGGAAACCCCTTAGAAGCTGTCTGATCTAGTCCCCTAGGCAATGAAAAAACAGATCTCACAGCACCCACTTCAAATATTTAGTTTAGGAGCTTACTTCATTACAACAGTCACTGTGGGAAAGTTCCTTCTCAAACTGAAACCAATGGGCCCTCTAACACAGAGGTTCTCAAGTGGAGTGATCTTGCCCCAGAGGGCATTTATCAATGTCTGCAGACATTTTTGGTTACTACATCTGTGGGTAGGGTGCTTCTGGCATCTAGTGGGTAGAAGCCAGGGATGCTGTTGAACCCCCTACAATTCACAAGACAGCCCCTCAATCAAAGAATTATCTGACCCCAAAGTCAAGTGTCGAGGCTGAGAAAACCTGCTCCAACTCTTCCTTGTCGATCCTAGCTGTGAAGGCTCTTTGAAGAAGTACAAGTCAACTCTTTTTTTTCCAAATGTGGCACATTAAAAAATTATTTGAAATTCTTTGTATTAGTCAGCTATTGTCACAAAAATGCTGCATAACAAACCACATCAAGATTCATTGGCTGGAGCTGCCAGTGGGAGCATGGGGTCTAAGGCAGGGCTCATGGGAACCTGGGGTATAACTCCCTGTGGGGAATCCACCTCCTGGCAGTGGGCAGTGAGTGTGAGGCTCTCAGGATTCTGTTATTTTGCATTAATGGTTCAATGACTTCATGAAATTAACTAGTACCTTTCCATGTTTGTCTCTGGCCTGAATAGTTTCAGCACCATCAGATTTACCTTTTCTTTTCTTTAAAAGTTTGCTTCAAACCAGCTCTCAAACCATCTATTCCTGATGTCATATATAAAGCAAAACCAAGCCCATGAGAACTTGGACGGACATTCAAATGGAAGTTTGAGATAAGACTTGCAGTTGGATTGGACGTGCATTATGAGAAAAAGGGAAGAATCAGGGATTTCTCCAATGTTTCTGGCCTGAGGAACAGGAAAGATGGAAGCACATCAACTGAGATGTGGAAGACGGCAGAACTACACTTTAAAGATGTTGTTTCACTGTCTTCTGTCCTCCAGAAATTCTCATGTGAAGTCAGCAGTATTTCAAATCATTGTTCCCCTAAGTAAGGGGAAAGTTCCCCTAGAGATGGAAAAGCAGTCTACCATTTGAAACAAGAGATTTCAACTCCAAGATGGAAATATGCAAGTAAATATTCGAAAACGGAGCCTCTCACATTCCTCTTACTTTTATTTTTCTTCAAGCTTCATGTCCCTCTTCTCTTCAATCATACCCCATAGGATACAGCCTCTAGATCCTTCACCATACTGACAATGCTCTTCTATACCAGCTTTATTTCTTCAGTATCGCTGTCAACTCACAATGCTCAGAACTGAACACAGTACTTCTCAGGAGGTCTGACCCATACTGGTTTGTCCTGGTGAAAGACTTAGTGGCTAAAAAGTTTAAAACCTTACCTAGATGAGGGCACTGCCAAGAAAGTATAAATTAAATGGTTTGGGGAAGTTTTAAAAAAATATATCAGCTGTTCTTCTTACTGAGTACTAGTTAAAGACATTTTTCTTCCAAAGCATAAGGGAGGCAGTTCAGAGAGATAAACTCAGATTCCCACAAATTAGAGAAATTATCCTCTCTAAAATCTGTTTTTTCATTTCAAAAACCAAATTCTCTACCCTTAGGGCATTTACAGTTTATAAAGCACTTAAATATATACTAAAGTAATTTAACTAAACTTTACAGCTCCGAGCTAGGTATTATTTCTGCCCTTCCTGAAAGATGAGGAAATTGAGGGCTAGATGGAAGTCAAGCACTTCCTTTGTCCAGTGAACAATGTCTTTCTTACCTCCAGGTCTGTAGGGAAAACTCTTCCCTCTGCTGAACATTCTTCCCTGACAACCCCCTCCTTTGCCTGCCTACTATTCATCTGGTAAGTCTCTACCAAAACAGCACTTCCTCCACAGGCTGTGCCTAGCTTTCATTTTTTCAATAAATATTTATGAGTCCATCTAGAAACAAAAGACTCCACAAAGTGTGAAGGATACTGCAGTGAACAAGACAGACACAGTCCTTGCACTTGTATAGCTTAGCACTCGGCTGGAGGGAAAGACATGAACAAGTAACTGCCGGGTTGACTAATTAATTACAACTGCACTAAGTGTGACCAAGGAGAAGCGCACCACCACCAGGGCTTGTCTTTTGTGTGCTCAGTGCTCTGCCTTATCATAGCATTTATCACACTTTATTGTAATTAGCTGTTTGTCTTTATCCCCCACTGTGAGTGGAAGGTATAGACATTAACTGGGCTGTATTCTCATGGCTGGGTATAACTCCTGTTGAATAAAAATACTTAATAATTATTTGTGGAATAAGTGATTAAATGATCAAATGGACTTGACCAAAATACTAAATTAATGAGCCAGGATAATACTTAACTTAGGACTCCAATTCCCATACTCTTGCCTCTATATAGCATTACCAAGAAATGGTAATGATTTTTTTAAAAGTTAATGCTAGCCTACTACACAACTATAAATAAAGAACTTATACATACATATTATTTATAAACTATGCCTCCCTGTAACATGAAAATCTATGTACATACGGGTATCATACAGTGTATATCTGACACTAACATAGATACACTAATTAGTGATCTCTTATTCCTTATTCTAATTATTACTTAGGCATTTGTAATAGAATATAGAATATGTTAAACTAGCTTATAAACTTATAGATTTAAATGAAAAATTAAAAATGAGCTCAAGCGTAAATAAATAACAATATCAGTTATAAATAATATATATAACAAACACAAATATATACAAAATTTGGTGATATTCTAAATGCAATCAAAAGTAATTTCTTAAATGTACAACTCAAAGTTTATGCTCCAAAGAATGATGTTATAACAAATAAGAAACTCTTGCATATGATAAAGTAACAGCCGCTCTTTCACTCTATAGGTACATTTTCATGGCACAGTCAGTCTGCCATCCAACTTAGCTAAAGACATTAAAATACTTTATTTTCTTTGAATTTTCCTTTGAGTTTACGGAAATTACAAACACAATCCCCAAACTGCTAGCACATCTTTCTTTCACTTTCTTCCACAAGAATCATTTTAAGCTAGTCTTATGAAAACAGCCTAGCTCACTAAAGGGAATTAGCACCATCTAGTGAAAGAAGGTGGCAGAAAAATAAGTTCCATTAGGAGAACGCTACTTGAGAACCAAAAGAAAATTGCTTATGTAGCAATATAATAGACCCATTTAAGAAAATATAGAAAAATGTAGCTGTAATATCCCTGATTATGTTTTATTAATTCATATAAGTCTCTAACAGACTTTAGCTATTAATAGAACATTTGGTCTAAAAACCTAACACTCAGTATTATAATCATTAAAAAAAAAAATGCTAGACGAGCTGCTGCTGGCTCTTGGCCTTCCCCAGGCCGCCAGTGTGTGTTCAGCCAGGCACTGGCACCCATCTCCATGGGCTTTATGTAGGTATCAGTTTGGTTGAATAAAAGATTCTATTAAAAAAAAATTGCCAGAAATTCTAATTACAGAATGTTTAAAAGGAAGATAATCTGCTATGTTGGAGGCACCACTAAATAAGTATGACCCATTAACACACTTTCCCACCCTCTAATTTGTAGCCAGATATGAAAGGCTTTGATTTATCCTGTAGACCTTGGAAAGCCATTACACATCTTTGTACTGGGAAGATTAGTTTGCTGGCTGCATACATGATGGATTCACACGGAAAGTGTGTTGAAGAAAGACTAACTAGCTGGGGTTGATGGTAGTAATCTAGACAAGAAATGCAGAGGCCTGAACTGAAATGGTGAACGAGTGTCCGCTGGGTCTGGGGATCACTGTAACACGTAGGATGTCTCTAAACGACTGCAGCAATTTTTTTTTAATTGGGTCATACCTCCTTGTGTGTTTTTTATTATTATCTTAAACTGTACTGAAACGCTTATTCACTTTCTTTTGTCTTATTCCTCCTACTAGAGGGTAAGCTCCTTGAGGACAGAGGTACTTTAAGATCGATGTTAATTACATGATGACTGAATTAAAAGAATACGTGCATGGGGTCACTTATTTCAATGATATAACTTATGGGGATAAAAAACACAGTGTGGTTTTGTAAAACTGTTTTTGAAAGATTCTTCTTGTGGAATTGAGGAGAAATCTTATGTTAATTATGTACATTATTACCAACTCTCAAATGCGTGATTATTGCATCATGATGACAACTTTTATATGATGTATGAAAAAGTAGTTTGAAATGAATTGGTCCTTTTATATTGCATCTTTGGATAAAAAAGGTTAACTCATCTAGTATCACTTTTCCTATCAATTTCTTTTTTTAAAGATTTTATTTTTTTTTCCTTTTTCTCCCCAAAGCACCCCCGTACATGGTTGTATATTCTTCGTTGTGGGTCCTTCTAGTTGTGGTATGTGGGACGCTGCCTCAGCGTGGTTTGACGAGCAGTGCCATGTCCGCGCCCAGGATTCGAACCAACGAAACACTGGGCCGCCTGCAGCGGAGCGCGCGAACTTAACCACTCGGCCACGGGGCCAGCCCCTCAATTTCTTTTTTTAAAGAATAAAGTAAGATTTATTTTTAAATGTTCAAAAGCAGAAAAGCTAATTATTAATTTTTTTCAAATACATACACGAAGGTAAAATTTTTATACTTTACCTTCAAAACAAGACACATATACACGTTAAAAACCTAACTTTCAAACCTGGTTAACCTAGAGAATTAATAATACAAAATCAGGGCAACGGTTACCTGTGAAGAAATGATGAGGACAAGGGACTCTAAGTTCCTGCTAACATTCCAGGTCTTAAGCAACAGGGAAGATGCGCTGTTATTCTTTAAATGATACATGTATGTTTAAATATGGATGTATGACATTACTTCACACTAAACAACTATTTTTTTCCTCTCAATTTCAAGATTAAATTATAATGCCTATCCAAAAAAGGGGCCAAGATGACAAATTAATTAAAGATTAGAGCTTATATTGAAGATAAATATAAACTAATAAAAATTAAAAAGAACATATAGCCTATAAAAGTCACTTCCAATACATCAAGTGTACAGCAATGCTGTTAGTATAGTAAAATAAAAATAAATTTTATGCAAGTTAAATTCTACTCTAAAATTCTAAAACACTCCTACCAAATTTTTTCTCCCTAGGTCCCTTACTTTGTGGTGTCTGACAGTATTTTGCCTTTAGAAGGTATAACATAAATTTCTATTGACTTGAATTCCTAAGCTACAGAACTCCAATAAGGATGTTCCTTTAGACCAGAAGGCTGAGCATCACAGCTACCAGGCACGTACCTGAAACCAGGAAGAACTGGGGAGAGTCTCCATGAATGCCCACCGTGCCTGGCCCCAAGGAGTCAGACAAGGTATTGACAAAGGAAAACACGCCACTCATGATTCCAAAGCCCAAGCCAGAAACTAAAGAGGAAGAAAAACACTGTTAAGCCCTTTACATGCTATGACTTCTCTTCAAATCAAATTCCCAAGGACTAGGGAATTTTTTTTTTTAGGAAGATTAGCCTTGAACTAACTACTGCCAGTCCTCCTCTTTTTGCTGGGGAAGCCTGGCGCTGAGCTAACATCCATGCCCATCTTCCTCTACTTCATATGTGGGATGCCTACCACAGCATGGTGTGCCAAGCGGTGCCATGTCCGCACCCGGCATCCGAACCGGCGAACCCCAGGCTGCTGAGATGTGAAATGTGCGAACTTAAGCGCTGCGCCACTGGGCCAGCCCTAGGGAATATTGTGTTGAAGGGGAAAGGGTGCACATGCTGTTGGAGAAGCAGTGGAAAGCTGGCTCAGAAAAGGCAAGTGCTTGGCTAAATGATGAATCGAGAAAGAAGAGAGGAAGAGGACAGGAAATGAAGAGTGGAACATAGCAGAGAAATGAAAAAGAAGAGAAAAAGATCTAGAAAGGCACAGAAGCAACAGGCAAGACAGAAAGATACAATGCTGAAGCTCTGGCTTTAGTTTATGATAAGAGTCTGTAGAATTAAGTTTGATGGCTTAGAACTGGCACTGAGCTTGAGGGGTGACTGTGCATGGTAAGGAGTGATCCCTGGGCCAAACTGGGGTGACTCAACTTAGGGACCTAGATCCAATCTTTAAAGCATAATTCTGAAAGAAAAGTATGCCGAGGTATTAACTGTATTAACATGAAGGGTCCTCCTAGTACAGCCAAAGTCATGGTGACCACCCAGAGAAGGTAACAGTAACATCACTTAGAAACTATTAGGTAATAAACTAGAGTGTATCCACGTTAAAAAACTAACTTTCAAATGTGGTTAATAGTTAGGGGACACACAGATAAGGGTCACCTGCAATCACTTCCCTTTACATAAGGGCTCTGGAAAGCTAGGAAAATAAACAATGTACACCAATAAGCTAAGGACTAATAAAATACTATTTGAAATCTACAAAGACACAAAAGATAAAAATGGCTTTTTATGTGTCAAGTCTAATTTTTTTTCTTAATGACACCACACAGTTCTAACTTACCATAGGCCAGCAGTCGCATAGACAGTGCTGTCTCATCTGCGCTTATATTCTTCAAACCTTCACTGGCTTTTCTAAAATAAAACCATGCAGATCATTTTTTTAAAAGAAAAAGTAGTATATCAGAAAAATACACAAGGTATTTCAAAATTCAGATATTTACTGAGGCTTTTTGATCAGGTTATACTCTAAATCTAAAATCCATTTAAACCAAACTCAGCAAATTTATAATTAACTAAAATCAACCAAAATTTTCAACCAACTTTTGCCCTTTTTTTTCCTTTTTGAGGAAGGTTAGCCCTGAGCTAGCATCTCCTGCCAATCCTCCTCTTTTTGCTGAGGAAGACTGGCCCTGAGCTAACATCCGTGCCCATCTTCCTCTACTTTATATGTGGGATGCCTACCACAGCACAGCTTGCCAAGCAGTGCCATGTCTGCACCTGAGATCCAAACTGGAGAACCCTGGGCTGCCGAAGTGGAACGTGGCACTTAACCGCTGCGCCATTGGGCCGGCCCCCAACTTTTGCCTTTTGAATGTTTTTTTTTCCCTCCCCAAAGCCCCAGTACATGGTTTTATATCCCAGCTGTAAGTCCTTCTAGATCTTCTATGTGAGCTGCTGCCACAGCATGGCTACTGACAGACAGGTGGTGTGGTTCCACGATCGGGAAAGGAACCCGGGCCGCCAGAGTGGTGAGAGTGCTGGATTTGAACCACTAGGCCATCGGGGCTGGCTCCAAACTCTTGCCTTTTATCTGACTTTCACAGAGAAGGGAAAAAATAAGAAAAATGCAAGTAAACAACCCATCAGGCTTTGAGTTGAATAAGAAAAAAAAGCAACACCTCTGATTACTTTCTGAGCTCAGTAAAGATTTAACTCAATACCCAATGGCATCTACCACTCTGAATTTTTTCCTCTTCCCTAAGTACTATATCTGCAATCCCACTTTGTTGGTACTTTATCTTCCACCTGGGTTCTACCTATTCTGCCACCCTGCCCTCTACCTACCTTCCACTCCATGAACCTAAATTATACTTATCCTTCAAAGTCTAGTTCAGGCAGCAATTCCTAAGAAGCCCGCTTTACCAGTGATTGGTAATCACTAATCTCTTCTTACTCTTAAATCCTACAATACTGATGGTCTCGACTCTCACGGGGGTACTTAATCATATGGTCTTCTGATCCTAAAATATTTTACATATTTGTTTCATAGCCCCAATCAGGCTTCAGGGGAGAATAAAATGCTATCTTCAGAAAAGGAGATAAACGAATACCTGAATGAAACACTGAAATACTGCTCAATAAGAAATGAACTGCAGAGTGATCATATCCGTGAGTCTATTGTGTACAATCCACAAACTTTCCATGAGTCCCTGCTCCCCATGCACACGTGTTAGGAATGCAAGGTGTGGCTAGTTGGTTTCACTAGTGTCACTATTACTAAGCCTTGTTGCCTAGAAGCTCTGCAGCAATGATCCTGACTCAAAAGATATTTAAATTATATTTACATAACGTATATTTATTAAAGCAACAAAGGAATCAAACATTTTAGAATGGTTTTTCAGCAAGTGTTGAAACAAAAATGAGTTAGGTTAACTCTAAGAGTAGAAAATTAAATTGGGGGTGGCCCTGTGGCTGAGTGGTTAAGTTTATGCACTCCACTTCAGCAGCCCAGGATTCATTGGTTCAGATCCTGGGTGCAGATCTACATACCGCTCATCAAGCCATGCTGTGGCAGCACCCCACATGGAAGAACCAGAATGACTTACAACTAGCATATACAACTATGTGCTGGGGCTTTGGGGAGAAAAAAAATAAAGAGGGAGATTGGCAACAGATGTTAGCTCAAGGCCAATCTTCCTCACACACACACACACACACACACACCAAAAACACTTTAAAAAATTAAATCAACCAGAACATACTTATATTATGAGCATTATGTTAATTTAATTCAAGGTATGCATATTCATTTTAGTTGGCTTATTCATTACATAAATATAAATATCATTGATTACATTAAATTAAGGCAAAGCAGAATTCAACCAAAATAGTAATAAGCATAATGAAAGATCTTTTGCTTTTCTAGATTCCAAAGAAACAATCTGTCATTTCATTTGGAAGCATCATTTGACAGCAAGGACATGAGCCAAAACTTAAGTGACTGTCATCCTTCTCTGGAGCAGTAACCAACTAAAATATCCAATTTTCCTAAGTAAACTAAACTTACCTGTCACAAGAATGTTGTTAAAGGCTACTTATAGCTTAGAGACATATGTAAGAGTAATAATCTTCATCAACAATAGGATATAAAGGTAGAATAGAATCAATAAATTTTGGAGGATTCCTGTTTTATATAAGTTGCTCAGTAATAAATAAAAGACTTTTGCTACTTGGTATAGCAAAGTACTGCTTTCATAAATGTATTAAATAAATTCAAAAGTTTAATAAACTTCCTCACTCTGTGTTGCAGATTTGTGGGAGGAAAGGTCTATGGCACTAACAGTTCTCAATGCTAACATTAGGAAGTGAAAAAGTACAAAACACCATCAGCTTCTGCATTCCTGACTGATAGAACACACAACTGATGATCTAACGGACAGTGTTTTCAATTTGACCATTTTACTGAAGTGGAAAATTCTTTGTTTGCATTTATTCTTGTTTCCAAGAACAAAAAAAGAAAAAGTTCAATTTTTAAAATATAAATTTTGAAAAACTATTGATAAATCATACCATCTTTCTCATTTGTTCTGATTCTTTTTTGTATATGTTAAGAGAATACCAAAAAAAATGCATATAAATTAAATACACCATTTTGGAAATTTTAAAAAATAGACTTATGCCTTTTAAGAAACTGTAGCAATGATTATCTTGACATTTTTCTATAAATGGAAGATTTTCTAAAATTACCAAATATTTACGGTATCAGGAGTATGACAAAATTGAATTAAATTATAAAAGCTTCAATCCAAGCCAAAAAAATTTTAATGTACCTTTTAGGCAATGTACAGAACCATAACTTAGATTTCTTAAAAATTAATGTAGAAAGGGCTATCACTAGTGGCCCATGCCAATTTCTCATGGTGCAACTCTTTGCTAAGCTGAAAGTTACAATTTATTCATTCACTCATTCATTCAAGATGAGGTACTGTTCCTAAGGTCTGATCCACGAAATAAATTTATATTAGACTGCAATGATAAATGTTTTGATTCAATTCCATATATGTAAAAAAAACTGGTACAAACTCTCCACATTTTAATCTGATACCAAATTCAGATAGCAACAATTTGATTGAGGCAGTACTTTAAAGGACTTTCAAGTGCAAAACCTACTTTTGCACTTGGCAGTGGAGATAATTAAAATATTGATTAAACCAAAGTTCATACATTTGAATGTAGTGTAGCATAAAAGAGCCACTCAAATCTATCTATATAAATGTTAGTCATGATTAAAGTATCATCATAATTCTCAAACTTGCTTTGTTTAACACATAACTATATAACATCCAACATTTCTAAAATTTGCTAGGAAAATATTGTACAATCTTCCAAAGGCTTATTAAAGATGCGTTTTGCAAAGGCAAACAAAGGCACCTGTTAATACAGGTTTGTCCTACTATCTGTTTGCAAATTTCCAAAGGTCCTTTCAGAGGAGCAAATGTGGCTTCCCCAAAACACCAAAGAGGCTTCTCTGAACTTGCTGGCACGAAAGCCTACAGAAGACAGCTGTAACTCCTTCCACATGTGGCCCTGCTCCCTCGCTTGTGGCCCTACTCGTTCACTGCTCTCATTAAAAATGGCAACTCAGGGGCCGACCTGGTGGCATGGTGCTTAAGTTTGTGCACTCTGCTTTGGCGGCCCAGGGTTCCCAGGTTCAGATCCCAGGCACAGACCTAGCACTGCTCATCAAGCTGTGGTGGCACCCCACGTAAAACACAGGAAGATTGGCACAGATGTTAGCTCAGGGCAGTCTTCCTCACACACACACACAAAAAGGCAATTTACATTCAGTTTGTAGTCCTTTGGAACCATAGGTCACTGCCAATAAAAGGCTGCATTTCAGGTGGACACCGTGAAGAAACAAGGTAATGAAGAACAGCAGATATTCACTGAGCCATCCAGGTAAGTCAGGTATTACAACCCAAAGTCCTAAGGGGTTACTAAACCCATGTCCTGAACTGTAAAAATCTATCCAAAATTAAGTTTGTTTCAAAATTAGAACCATCATATGTGAGAATGCAAAACCAACATGAGCCAATGAGGTTGCCGACAGGAAAACCCAGTGCAAACTGAGGCTGAGCTGTTAAGAGAACAGGCCCCAGTCAAGGGAAGGGAGGGTGCTGCTCGCTGCACTACTTTGACCACAACAGAGTCCTGTGCTGGGTCCTGAGCACAAGGAAACCTGAGTCTACTAACATAAAAGAACAGAGACTGGAGAAGGTTTGGAAGCCATATCCACGTCTTCTGAGGGCCAGGGGAGGAAATGAGGGACGTTTAGCCCTGAAAGATACAAGATGACAACCACGTGACAGAGATTTCATTTGCCTGTGTGGGGCAGAGGTCAGAAAGAGGGAGATTTTGATTACCTTAATATATTCTCCAGTTAAATTTTGGAATGGTAGTAACTGCTGCATACCAGAAACATTTACCCACAACTGAATTCTACCTGTCAAGGATACCGTATTCGCATGGCAACTTAAATGTTTTCATTGATATATGTTTGTTGCCCTTTAGTATTTCCAGGAACTAATGGAAATTTCATTTTTAAGCCTTTTCTAAGATATGACTTTTGCTTCTAAGCAATGGCTTCCTGGTTTTCTACTTGTAATTTAAATTGCTTCATTATTAAATTTCAGTATCTGTCATTAAAAGCAACAAGTAAAAAATACAGAAGGCCTAGCATATTAGCAAGAACAAATTATCAGAAGCCTATTATAAGAGATGCTGCTGAGGTTCTGTCTTGGTTACATCCATGAAATTCACAGAGAGCCTTAATTATCTCATTTGCAGAAATGAAAAGAGAGCACATTTATCACTCGCCTAACTAAGTCTTCCTACATAAAGCCAACCTCATGACTGCCTGAAAGAAAACATGGTTCCAAGTTCAAGCTGTGTTTCAAATCAGTGATTTCATGTGAGGTCCTCATGGATCCTACAGATGACCTACTTTCTGGCCTAAAAAGGGAACTTGTGCCCACAGCTTTTTTTAAAATGTACTTTTCTATTACAGATATGAAATATCACAAAATGAACCCGTTTTCCCCTAATACAGTCAAAATAATGGTAGACATAATCTCCATAAGAATTATTTATTTTAGGTGGTGGTAAGAGAAGCAGATAAACTCTCAGCTCGAATGGTTGTTGTTTCAATGACTATTTCTCCTGTTTATTTTTCTCCATGGCACTTATTATCTTCTAACATACAACGTATTTTCTTATTCATTCATTTGCTGTCTCTTTCCCCTATAATATAACCTCCATGAGGACAGAGACTGTCTTTTGATCAGGATGTACCCCCAGTGCCTAAGATAGTACATTGAGAAAATTCTCAAGAAATATTTTTTGAATGAGTGAAGAAAAGAAGGAATGTCCACAAGTTAAAATACTCAATATTTTCAGGCTGGAAATGTACAATCCTTTGGCTTCGAACTAGGTAGGAAGACACGGACTCTCAAATACACTATATAAATGTTTCAAACTACTAAATAATAATTCAAATATAACTGGGAAGAAAGGTAAAGCAAACAGTTAACTTACTTTAAAATTTTATAATATCCAAACCGGAACACTTCTTGGATAAAGACTGAGACTAACACTCCAAACATCAGCAGGTATTTTTGTACTGGTCCATCTTTGTTCTCGGTAATGGTTCCTGCTAAGAACCAAACAAGGGAGGAAAGGAGTAGAGACACCAACCAAAAGAAAGCTCTGAAAATTAGGGGAAAAAAAAAGAACAGGTTACAAGTGAACACGATTAATAATGATTTAAAAGAAAAAACAAACAAACCCTGCTTAAGATGGAATAGATTTTCTAACTCTTTAGTAAGGAAAAAAAAAGTCCCCATAAAGTGATACTCTGGATCAACCATTCTTAATCAATGGTGCATTTTCCCTGGTGAGATGAACATGTAGTCCAAGAGGAATCTGAGATTCTTCCAAACAATCACTCTTTTTCAGTCACCCTACTTGTAAGAACATCTGCAGACTATCTGCCAAGTACTGTCTAGCTGGAAACCTGGTTATTTGCTACTCTTCCTAATTAAGCTTTGCCCATTGATGTGCAAATAGAAGTGTCTTTTCCAGAAAAATGCCTACCTCTCTGTGAACAGAGTGATTGGCCTAAAATTCAGAGGTTGAAAACCTGTGCTCTGATCTAGATTAGCTTTCCAAGCCTGGTTTTTACAACATTCCTGTGGATTTTAACGATTATAACAAGCTTTACAAAGCTTTTGTCCAAATCTCTATTGTTTTTAAAACGACATGTGATGCAGCACTTTGAGCACAGTTGTGAGAGGTAAAGAAGTTCAGAAAAGGTGGGAATCACCGGCCTAGCCTAGGCTGTTTCTCCTAGTGTCAAGTGAGACTCAAGGGTGGAGGGGGACGTGGGGACCCCCAGGAGGAGCTGCCAGACAGGTGACAACTGGGATTACGACCACATTCGCCACCAGAGTTCGGTATGTACCAAGTTCCCCCAAGGAGATGCGCTGACAGGTGCTTCAGGGTTCTCACAGGTTTCCACCCTTCAGTTGCAGACCTGAATCATCCGGGGAGCTTAAAAAAATCTGTGGCCCAAATTTCACCCCCTTGACATTCCGATTCAGTTGATCTGGGGTAAGGGCTGGGCATCGTTAGGTTTTAAAGCACCTGATCCCCAGGTACTAATGGCTTTTAACCCTTTGGGATTACAGATGCCTGTGAGAATGAGGGAACCAGGGATCCCCTCGCCAGAAAGATACAAGATGCATATTTAACTCATCCACGATTTTTTCAGTTTTACTGGTTTCACGACTCATTAAAGCTCACCCACGGACCCGAGGCAAAAGCTCAGGAGACAAGCATCAGGGTTTTCTGAGACCCACAGTGTGAGCTCCCTCCCCGGAGCCTGCCCTCTGGGGTCGCGGGGCTCCCGTTCTTCTCCAGCCGACCCTCGGAGGAGGGCGAGTCCCAGGGAGCGGGGTCTCGCCTCTCTCTCTCTCTCTCAACCCTTCTCCCCCCGAAAGCCCAACAAGGTCGAGCCGTTTGATGGGGACGCCGGGGTCGCCGGTACCCCCGGTGGGGGAGGGAAGCCCCAGGTCCAGGTTACCGGCGCAACCGCCTCACCCAATGATGAGGAAGATGATGCGCAACGGCTCGGTGGCGATGGTGAAGATGTAGAGGGCGAGCGCAGGCCCGAA